>NW_026067932.1:3409967-3411873 GCF_014885135.2 Alexandromys fortis
CTGCTTTTCAAGATGCCTTCTTCCCATCTTTACAGCTGATTCCCGACAATTACCTATTATATCCTTAAAACTGGTCCCCACTCTGGCCTTTAGACTTAAGAGGTCAGTCCTTTTATCATCTCCCAGGCTTCGGGCACGTCCCACCTTTAAATCGGGGCCGATATTTGTTTATTTCCTAAGCAGAAAGTCCTCTGGTTTCAACCCTCCCAAATGATGACAATCAAGTTCTCACAGGACTGGCCTAAACTCTCACCTCCTGGAAATCACTTTCCTAGGAAGGGGGGGGGTCCCGGCTTCCCACCCCCCATTCCAGCAGCTCATTATTATGCAGCCCTTGCTTTTGTCCTAAGTTCAGAGCCTGGTTCTCTCCGTTTGCCTTGCAACCTCTTCTTTGCGGGGTGAAGACTGAGGTTTTGCTGTTTGTTTAAGTCTCCACCACTCGGAATCTAGGGTCAGCCCACTGCAGTCTGACAATTCCTAATGGAAACAAGAGTGAAAGCTGCCTAGCAGAAGAGGGGGTTTTGAGGAAGATGTGTACCCAGTCGCCTTTGTTCCTAACAGCCCAAACTGGGAGAAAGAGAATTTATTCTTTTCCCCAAAGCAAGCAATTTCTTAAGAAATAATTTTAAGGACTCTGACTCCTAATTAGTAGACGACTCGTCATTCCTGAAGTACAATCCAAAATGAGCTTGTCCTTGGTACTCGAGGGCAGAGTATGAATGCACACAGGACAGACACAGCACACTTCGTAAGCTTTAGACCTTGCTTTTTTTAGGCTTTGTGTTATTTTTAGAATTTTTCTAACCCGCTCTTTTGTGAATCAGAGATTGTCTTTGTAATTAGTTGTAAAGAATTAATGTCTCTTAAATATTAGGATATGCAAGAACTTTCGTTTCTTCAGGATGTTCCCACCCGCTAATCTTAAGATTTACTGACCACTTTTGGAACACCTGTGTGCCAGGCATTGCAGCAGGAATTGAAACATCCACAGCCTTCATTTCAACGTTCTGAGGAGATAAAAGGATCGAATAAAGGAAGGCATGTAGCTCTGTGATAGGGTGCAGGCCCAGGGTTCAATCCCCGGTTCTGCCACAAAACAAAACACCCTAAAGAGCTTAGCTGTAAAGTTTGATTGAAGTGTATGTAGCAGCTCACTAGGGTTGCATTTAAGTGACGGAGACCCAAAGGATCTTAAGTTTCAAATGTGTAAGAAAGAAATGGTTTCAGAATTTTCTTTTTTAATTCGAAGGAAGAATCCATGTGACGGCTGGTAGAGGGGACGGAAGCTGAATAAGTGGACTTGTTCCGAGTGGACATTTTCTCTTCCTTCTTCATGTTTCGGTGCAGGGAACTGAATGGATCTGGGAACTTGTTCATGGTAGGCTCTTTGCTGGATTGCACCGCAAGCCTCTGAAGAACTTTCCCAGTATATGTTTTGTGGTCTGTGAGGGAAGTTTGTGTTTTGGAGGCAACTTTTCCAATATATGCATTCTAAAGACTGCAACTGAGTACTGGTTTAGGTCTGAATGGATGCAAAACTGTGAAGGCAGGCATTCAACTTCTTCTCTTAAGGGCATCCCATCTTCACCTACTTGTGTCCAAGGTTTTACTGCACTGTCTTCTCTTCTTTCTCTTCCAGTTTTGTTGTGAGCCTGAAGCCCCAACCTTCCACTGTTGAAGGTGTTCTATTATCATGCAATAAACTCATCTACTTGTGAAGTAAATGTTCATTAATCTTGTTTTTGCATTCATTTAATGAATGTGATAAGTAGAGCCAGTAGTCACCTGAAGAATGACATTTCTAAAATGAAATCGGAAACCTTGTTTCATGTCTGTACTAAAATACCAATATATTTGGGGATAAATACTACAAGGTTAAATTAATTATAGTACCCTGATATATATT
>NW_026067932.1:3412484-3424145 GCF_014885135.2 Alexandromys fortis
TTGGTTTTTCGAGACAGGGTTTCTCTGTGGCTTTGGAGCCTGTCCTGGAACTAGCTCTTGTAGACCAGGCTGGCCTCGAACTCACAGAGATCCGCCTGCCTCTGCCTCCCGAGTGCTGGGATTAAAGGCGTGCGCCACCATCGCCCGGCTTGCCCCTCCTTTTTTTAAACTATATTTTATGTGCAGTGATGTGAAGGTGTCAGATCACCCGGGGACTGGGTTTACACACATTTATGAGCTACCACATGGGTGCTGGGAATTGAACCCAGGTCGTCTGGAAGACTCTTATCTGCCCAGACATCTCTCCAGCCCTCAGCATCCCTTCCTTATAGGAGGCAAAGAGCCCAAGAAAAGAAGAGAGAGACAGGATCTGGTCCTAGGAATTAAAATGTTAACTTTTAAAGGCTCAGTAAAAACTATGGCAAAAAGATACATGTCTTTTCTCTTTTTAGTTTTTATTTGTTTTTTTGTTTGTTTGTTTGTTTTTCAAAACAGGGTTTCTCTGTGTAGTTGCTGTACCTGGACAGAATTTGATCAACTTGTTCAAATTTGCAGTCTGCTCTTGGGAGGTTGAACTTGGCGAGGGAGAAGGAACATTTTTCCTAGCCAGATCACAGCAAGTGCTGCCGCTTCTGTTATGTTAAGTTGATTTGGTCATGGTGTCTCTTCACACATGGAGAAGTAACTTAAGGCAGTTCATGAGGGTAAAATTAGAAAAGAATGGGATTAGAGAATTTTGCTAGCAATTTCTCTTCTGTTAGAGAAGCTCCCACCCCCAAGGTGATTTAACTCTGCGTTTCAAGGTGTCTAATCCATTCTGAGAGGCTCTTCTGTTAAACTTTAAAGATGCTCTTGTACCGTGATTGTGCATTTGTAGTTAAACTCATGACTTTTGGAGACTAAGCTCAAGTTTAGGGTAGGTCCAGAGGTAGATCACGTGACTACGGAAGGCCCTGGGTACAGTCCCCAGTGCTGCAAAAGAAAAGCTAAAATAGGGGGCTGGAGAGATGGCTCAGTGGTTAAGAGCACTGGCTGCTCTTCCAGAGGTTCTGAGTTCAATTCCCAACAAGTACATGGTGGATCACAACCATCTGTAATGATATCTGGTGCCCTCTTCTGGCACGCGGGCATACATGGGAGGAATGTTGTATACATAATAAATAAATAAATAAAATCTTTTTTTAAAAAAAGATAAGAAAAGCTAAAATAAAAGAGAACATGACCCGGGACGCGGCTGGGCAGCAAGACCAAGGCAACTTCCAAAGGAAGGAACTGAAGTTGGCTTATGGTTTCAGAGGGCGATGGTTTCTATGATGGTGAAGCAAAGGCACAGCTGAGAGCTCACACCTTGATCCATAATCGGGGGGCACAGAGAGGGACACTGGGACTCTCACAAGTCTTCTGAAACCCCTTAGCTTGTCTCTAGTGACTCCCCTCCAACAAGCCCACACCTCTTCATCTTTCCCAAATAGTCCCAAGTATTGAAATATATGAGGACCGGGTATTGAAATAGGTGAGCCAATGGGGGTCATTTGTTTTATGCCACCACAATCATTTATGGTTCCTCTGGTAGGCACAGACCTGGTGGAGTCTCAGTTTGCCATGCTTCTTTATACCTCCTCTACCTTATGTTAAATAGCTGACTTGCAGTATAAGTTTTGCTATTATTCTAAGGTAGAGGTTATTACAACACAGCCTAGTAACTATTGTATATTCGTGTGGACTCAGCAATTTTAGAGCAAACAAAACTGATTAAATGTGTTCATAGAGACCTACACAGGACCACTAAACTATTTCTAAGCTGCTGTTAAGTTAATCATTTGAGTTAACNGTTTATGATAAGCATGTTATCTTTAATTTTTTTAAAAAAATTTACTTATTTCATTTTGTGTGTATTTGTGTTTTGGCTGCATGTATGTATGTGGACCGCCCAAGGAGGCCAGAAGAAGATGTTGTGGCCGTGGCCATAAAGATGGTTGTGAGCCACCATATGGGTACTGGGAGCTGAATCCCAGTCCTCTGCAAGAGCAGCATGTGCCCTTAACCACTGAGCCATCTCTCCAGCATCCCATCTTTATAATAGAAAATTCAGCCCATAACCCCATACATAGGTAACCACATGTCAACAGTAGCTAGTATTTCCCAGCAGTTACAACATATACCAGCAGCTGGGGCGAACTGCTTCTTGCTACTCAGTGGTAACAGGTAAGTTTCTGATACCACTAAGAGATGAAAATCTAAAGACACACAAGACAGTTAGTGCCTCGCTTTGCTCATGTAGCTATTAGGTGGCACTGGGGGGCAGAGGCAGGTGCACCTTTGTGAATTCCAGGCCAGCCTGTTCTACAGTTTCAAGACAACCAGAGCTACACAGAGAAACCCTGCCTCAAAAAAACCAAATATAGAGAAATAACGCAGCTTTTGCCTTTAAGAAACGATGTGCTGGAGGCAGGCGGCTAAGACCCTTGGATAGTGCTTTGGGAAATAGTCCTGATGTTGAGTCAAAATTAGTCTTTGGGCAGCTTCTTGTCAGTCCTGTAAGTGATTGAAACAGTGGTGTCAGTACATCTGGGGCGGGTCTTAGCGGTGTCAGTACACCTGGGGCGGGTCTTAGCGGTGTCAAAGTGCTTTTCGTATAGTAGACTATCTTGTCTTACTTTCTTGTGTGTCTGAGAGCTGGGATAATTTTTTTTTTTTCGAGACAGGGTTTCTCTGTGGTTTTGGAGCCTGTCCTGGAATTAGCTCTTGTAGACCAGGCTGGTCTCGAACTCACAGAGATCCGCCTGCCTCTGCCTCCCGAGTGCTGGGATTAAAGGCGTGCGCCACCACCGCCCGGCAGAGCTGGGATAATTTATAGACAAGTATGTGCTGATATTTTGTTTATGATCTAACAAATAAAGTTTGCCTGAGGATCAGAGTGCAGAGCTAGCCGCACTAGTTAGCCATAGAGGCCAGGCAGTGGTGGGGCCTGCACTTGGAGGAGAGAGGCAGACAGATCTCTCTGAGATCAAGACCACCCTGGGCTATATGAAATTGATCCAGTCTAAAAGAGAAACAAAGCCAAGTGGTGGTGGTTTACATCTTTAATCCCAGTATTTGGGAGTCACATGCCTTTAATCCCAGCATTAAGGAGGGCCACACAGGAAGGGATGTGGCTGGGCAGAGAGAGGACTATAAGGCAGGAAGAGACAGGAGCTCAGTGCAGTCAGTCTAAGGATGCAAACTGAGACAACAGTATGAGGCCAGGATCACCCTTTCGGTCTGAGCTCTGGTAGAGGTAAGAGCTCTAGTGACTGGCCGCTCTGCTTCTCTGATCCTCAGCTTTCAGCTCCCTGATAGCTGATTCTGAGTTTTCATTATTAAGACCAGTTAGAATTCATGCTACACAAATACACATGTGTACACACACTTCATCTTTAGAATAACTATTACTTCTTAATCCTTACGAGGTAAGATATTCTAATTTTACAAATGATCGAGTAGCTCCTCAAAATCCCCAACGAGAAAGTGACTATCGAGGCATTAGACAGAAATCAAACTTCTCAGGGAAAGAATACCTGACTATATTTTATTATTTTTTTCCTTTTCATCTATTCCTGGTTAATTTTAAAATAACTATGTAGTCAAGGATAACCTTAAATTGTTTCTTGAAACAAGCTCTCATGGAGCATAGGTTAGCCTCGAACTTGCTATGTAGTTAAACACAGCCAAATCCTGATCCTTCTGCCTCCGCTTGCTCAGTGCTGGGATTATAGGTGTGTGACACCAGGCCTGGTTTGTGGAGTACTGGAAGTTGAACTAGGGGCCTTGTATATACTAGGCAGGCACTCTTAACAACTGAGCTGCATCCACAGCTGGCCTTGAACTTCTGGTCCTCCGTCTCCCAAGTGCTGTGATTACAAGCCTTGTGCAGTCATGCTGGAGATCAAACCCAGGGCTTAGCATGAGTGAAGCAAGCTCTTTCCCACCAGGCTATATCCATCTCCTAGCCCTGGCTCTAAGTCCTTGCTTTGTGCTGTAACTGCCTGAACGTGAGGTCTGGTGGCATGGGGTGTCTGTGGTTCAAGTCAGATAAATCCAAGAAGCCACGAAAACTGCTTTTGGAAGTAGAATTGGCCTCTTGGAGAAAGAATTTCTCTTCCTTATTTACTTGCCCGCTGTACTGGATCCTATTGGTCTGAAAACACCAGCTGAGTGTTCGCTTTCCTCCCAGAAGTTCTGGAAGTCTGGTGCCTGATCCTCTTTTGGAGACAGTCTTGCTGCATACCCAGGGATGGTCCTGGAGCGCGCCCAGGCTACCCTCAAAGGAACTCCTCCTGCCTCCCACTTCTAACAGCCGTCATTACAAGCAAGTGCCACCTTACTCATCCCTTGACTTAAAAACTTGTTATTTTGATGACCTGTGGATAGTCAACTGCTCTCAGCCCTGATGGTTCTGCCGGCTCCCTTAAAACACTTGCCCCGTAAGACGTCCGGTCTGCTCTTTAGTATGTGTGTCTGTCACACATGTGCAGGTTACTAGGGGACGCCAACATGTTGGGTCCAGGGAACAGAACTAGAGTCCACTAGGAGGAGCTGTAAACTCTAACTGCCGAACCAACGTTCCAGCCACTCCAATTTGCTCTTAAAGCATGGTGTAAGGTAGACTATTCTTTCCTCATGAGTGCCCAGTCCAGCTGAACCTGAGGTGAGAGGGTGTAGCCATTGCCCCTCTTGTTATGTGCACGAATACCTAACCCTTTCTTCAAGTGGATGGAACTTGTCACTTGGTGTTTTTAATTAATTATTCTTGATCGATTCGTAGGAAATGCTGTATGCCAGACACATAGGCCCTTGTCTTTAAACATACCTTGGATTCCAAACTTTGCAGAGAGTTAATCGAAGTGCACATTGAAGACTACGTCTTCGGTCCTGAAGGGAACAGAGGCAGGTTCTCTTTCCCTGCAGTCTTACCTGTACTCATACCAGCCTTCGTGAATCCTCAGACTTCTCCCCAAGGGCGGGCTCTGTTTCTCCAAAGCTTCCCATTTCCGTCTGTGTGAGGGCCCTAGGAGGACTGCCACCAGAGGGGTGACTATTGTGAGCTCAGACAGAGCTGTGGGGGAGGGGAGGGCGCATCTCCAGGATCTGTCCGCTTGCCCAGCTTCAAGCACATCTGCATCACACTGGGGGGTGTTCCGCCCCCTTTTCTATGTCCTTGGTTCCCATTTGTCCCCAGTGCCCAGGGTCTCAGGCCAGCTTCATTTGTGTCCATTTTGCCTTCAGCCCGCATGCCTCCTTGACTGCTGACAATTGTCATTTGCTTGGTCCCTTTTAGCTTGGCAGTGGATGGTAGCGTTTCAGGTCTGCCATTCAGCTCTTTCTGAAAACAGGGCCTTAGCCACCAGCTCTTTGACTGACCTCCAGCTGACTGAGGCACTCCTCAGTGAGGGGCATGGAGGGACTTCAGAATCAGGTTTCTTCTGGAGTTCTCTTGGATCGGGAAAGTTTGTCAGAAAACAGTTAAAAGAGAAATAAAATTTCCCCAGTAGTTCTGAATCCCTCCTCATCTCTTAAATGTCTTTGATCTTTCTGTCTTAATAAAACAAACAAACAAACAATCACTTTCAGAAGCTCGCAGACACTCTGTAAATTAGAGACATCACTGGTCTGGTCCCGGCTGAAGGGCATTAGTAGTGAACGTGATTTCCAAGAAGAAATAAATTGACTTCCTGTCAGTTTCCCATAACTTTTTCAAGTACTGCCATATATGTTTGGAACTCCAGATGTCTTGTGTTGTGTAGGGAAGATGGAATTGCCTTCCAATTTGCTGTTTTCTTAGAACGTTGTCACTAGAATCTTCAGAGCCCTTTTAGAGGTAGTGGAGCCGTAGTAATTCTATTGCACGTGACGCTACAGTGACCTCTACTGGATCTTCCTGGTAGCTTCCAGAAAACTGTTAGCATGCAAGATCCCTAGTTTGGTTCGCAGCTAAATCAATTGGGGGGGGGGGAGAGGAAGGAAAAGAATAAATAAATAGTAACTAGTTAAATCAGAGAACAACAGTTTAGTTACCCAGGGCTATGAGGCTCATTTGGAGGCGTAGCCACCGGCTTTAAAGTTCAGGCAGGGAGATACATTGGATAAAACAGAGTTTGACCCTGCTTAAGGGATTCCAAAACCCAGACCAGCCAGATGGCTTAGCAAGTCAACCTGAGTTTGGCCCCTGAATCCGTGTAAAGGTAAGAGAAGAAAAACAGACCCTCAGAGTTAGCCTCTGTAATCTGCACAGGTGCCGTAGCACACACATCACACACACACACACACACACACACACACACACACACACACACACTACAATACAATAAAACCCAAGTCTCTTGGAACTAGCCTTTCTCTAGAGAAGGCCTAAAGGCCCACCTATGGACACACCACCCACTGGATAGATTTGAAAAGAAAGACAGAATGAAAGTTTGGTTTTGTTTTGAGTAATAAACAGTGAGAACGACTTGAAGCTCTAAAGGACCCTCTAGACAAACTAAGTGTTGGAGAAGAATATTCTCGAATTTCACAAAGCAACCCTTAAATGAAGGGGAAGTAACCTGGCAAGGCAATTTCTTTTTGTCAGTATTCTGTGGTCTAACCTGGACCATCTGGAACACTGGGAAAGGAGGTACACTTAGTTTCCATTCTGATGCAGGTGGAAACAGTGTCTCATCCTGTTGGTGGGAGCTGGACCCAATTGTTGCAATTGGCTGATTTGTAATCGGCCCAAAGGGAAAGCGTGCGACAGAGTAACACCTCAGGATCATCCAGGAATCGGTCAAATAGACACGTCCACACAGCTTCACAAGGAGAGTGTGATTTTGGTGGAAGAAGGGTGGGGGCAGGGAAACGTGATTTTAATCTTCACAAGAAGCTGGAGAGGTACTAAGCTCAGAATTTGATGGATTCTGACAGGCCCTTTGGATAACATGCCTTGGCAGCCTGAGAATGAGCTTGTTACCCTTGGAAGAGAGAGGAGGACTCCGGCTGATGAGAGGGAATGAACATCTGGGGACTGTTGTGCCCTTCAGCGTGGTCACCACTGTTGTGCCCTTCAGCGTGGTCACCACTGGCCATACGTGGCTCTCTAGATGAATTAAAATCAGAAAAGTCCTTTTTTCAGTTTCGCTAACCACGTTTGAAGTGCTGGAGCCACATGCCGCTGGTGGTGGACAGGAGAGGTGCAAGATATTGCAGAAGTTTCTTGAGATTTTTCTGGTGGAGAGAATAACCTGTCAGTCATAGTTGGGGAATAAAGAGGATCAATAACAATACTTTTTTTTCTTCCTTTCCTTTCCTTTCCTTTCCTTTCCTTTCCTTTCCTTTCCTTTCCTTTCCTTTCCTTTCCTTTCCTTTCCTTTCCTTTCCTTTCCTTTCCTTTTCTTCTTGAGACAGGGTTTCTCTGTGTAGCCCAGGCTGTCCTGGAACTCACTCTATAGACCAGGTTGGCCTCAAACTCAGCAATTGCCTGCATTTCTCTATGGCTGAAGTAAAAGTTTTCTAAGAACAATGGGGGATAAAGTTCTCTTTGTTTCTTCCTGCATCTCTGTTCACTGCCCAGTATCTTCTAGGAGCTCTTCTGCCTATTCCCGCAGTCGTCCAGTGTCCCGGGGTTCCCTCTTCGCTCTTCTCTGTTTTCCATATTCTTGGGGGAAGTCATATGCTTACTTGCCAGCTTCCATTAGCATCTATCTGTATGTTGACATTCAAATCTAACTCCGAGCGAGCGACAGTCAGTAAGTCAATTCTTCTCTTTGTGCTTCTTTTCCTTGCCCAACTTCAACCACACAGAGCTTTATCTTTTTCTTATTCTTTCTATTCCTTTTTAGGGCATTCTTATTCCAATTCATAACAAACCGAATCTGTGTTTAGTCTCTAGATCACTCTCCTGAGCTTCGGATCGTTGTGTAGAACATTTCATAGCTCCATCGGAATGGCTTCACCAGTACCTCAAGCCTCGGACTCATTTATCAATTCTCCATCTCTCTCCCCACAAACATATTCCGCCTCCTCTTCCTCCGTTTCCGTCTTAATGAGTACCATTTCCTAAATAGTTAAAGCCCTGAACTTAGAGGATATACAAGATGCTCCTGTCTCTCCCTCAGTCCTTCCTTCTGTCCCATCCTTGTCTTACTGGTTTTGTTCACAAAATATCTTTTCTGGGAGGCTGGAAAGATGGCTCAGCGGTTAAAATCACGGGCTGCTCTTCCAGAAGTCCTGGGTTCAGTTTTCAGCTCCCACATGGCAGCTCACAACTGTCTGTAACTCCAAGATGTGACATCCTCACACAGAGATACATGCAGGCAAAACAGCAATGTACCAATAAGAATAAATAATTATTTTTTTTAAAGTCTTTTCTGAGCCAGGCGGTGGTGGCGTACGCCTTTAATCCCAGCACTCGGGAGGCAGAGGCAGGCGGATCTCTGTGAGTTTGAGACCAGCCTGGTCTACAGAGCTAGTTCCAGGACAGGCTCCAAAACCACAGAGAAACCCTGTCTCGAAAAACAAAACAAAACAAAACAAAAAAGTCTTTTCTGGATGCCTTCTGTCTCATCCACCACCCACAAGCTTACTGCTCACCAGCAGACTGACTTTCTGAACAAATCTGATTAGATCACTCCCTTCCTTAAATCTGGTCAGTGGCCCTTTAGGACTATGACTTCCTGGCCTTCGTGATCTCTTTTACACCTCCAGTTTTACTCCTCCCCCCCCCCTCCCTTTCCGGACTTTTGCGTGTGTTGCTGGCTCTGCCTGGAATCTCCTCTTTTCTTTGCCTAATTTCTACTCAGTCTTTACCTTTGAATCAAGGTAAAAAAAATTCCTTTAACACAAATTCCTTTGCCTCCCTGGGCAGGACTGAGTTAGTCTCAGTTTGTGGCTCTTTCCATGCCTTGTAACATTTGTCACTGCAGAAGACTTAGCACTGTGAGGACACAGACTAATAAAGCTTTATTAACATTGTATCCCTGTCGATCAGGACCTAGACAAGGTTGTACTTTTGAGTACAAAGCTTTATTATATTGAGGCTGAAAAGACAGCTCGGTGGTTAAGAGCATTTGTTGCTCTGGCAGAGGACTGGCTGGGGTTCAGCTCCCAGCATCCCCATGGCTGTCTGTAACTCTAGGGGGTCTAACCTTCTCTTCTGGTTTCCACAGATGTGGAATGCATACTTACATGCAAACACTCACACACATAAATCTTTTTAAAATGCTATTATGCAAATGTTTATTTAATATAATGTCTGTACAGAAATGTGTAATGGGTATATGTAGGGGGGGGGGGTCATGGCAGCTGAGTTCCTGCCTTCTTTCCTTTTTCTTGTTTATATACCCCCAGGCTTTAAAAAAAAAAAAAGAAAGCAAAAAGACTTTTTTTTTGGTAAATTTCAGGCCAGGTATAGAGTAGCACAGGCCTTTAGTCGCAGCACTTGGGAACCTAGGTTTATCTCTTTGACTTCAAGTCCAGCCTGGTCTATACAGCCAGGGCTATGGAGAGAGACCCGGCCTCAATAAATAAATAAATAAATAAATAAATAAATAAATAAATAAATAAATAGAATTGACTCAAGGTCTCACTAAGATTCCTGGCCCTTTTTAAATTTTAAATTGCACTTATTTGAGTGCACGTGTGTGTGTGTGTGTGTGTGTGTGTGTGTGTGTGTGTGTGTGTGTGTGTGTGTGTGTGTGTGTGTGTGTGCGTGCATGCACTTGTACCATGGTGAGAGTCTGGGGGTTAGATGACAATGTCCTGGAGGGAGCCAGTTCTCTGCTTTTACCATGTGGGTCCTGGGCATCAGACTTGGGAGCAAGCGCCCTTGCCTGCTGAACCGTCTTGCTGGCTCTAATTTCCCCTCCCACTTGTAGTCGGTACTTACCTCCTCCTGCGTTGCTGGGATGGTAGGCGTGGCCTAGGTTGTTTTTTACCCCTTTGACGGACAGAGAAGCGCAAATTCTGAAAGACCTCAGCTGGAGTAAAGAGTTAATAATTCCATTTTTGACACAATCAGTGTACTTACCCCTGGCTACTCAGTGAGAGCATCCAATAGGCAAGCGATTAGAACTGCCAGAGGAGCTTATGGAGTCGTGAGTGCAACCCTGGTCCTTGGGAAATGCGGTTTCAGGTGAGAGGTCACCTGACTGAGGTACCTAACACCAGAGAAGAAAGTCAAACACGGTACTCTCAGAAATACTGACATTAGGTTGTTTTTGGTTATTTTGTTTGTTTCACAAGTGACCTCTTTCTGACCTTGCTACCATGTTGAACTCGTGGATTCCACCTCCCTTTGCAGTGATCAAGCTTCTGTAGTTGGAGGTGACCTCTAAGGAGAAACTCTGCTAGGACAGAGCTCATGCCATAACTAGAGTATAAAGTAATAATAGATTAATAATCAGAATGTTTCTCTTAAGGATAGAGGAATACTATTCTCGTGAACATCACACGACAGTATTCAATCAAACTCAGTCAAAGATAATTTTTTAAGGATTTATTTATTTGTTATATATACAGTGTTTGGACATGCAGGGCACCAAATCTCATACAGGTGGTTGTGAGGTTGTTGGGAATTGAACTTGTGGACCTCAGGAAGAGCAGTCAGTGCTCTTAACCTCTGTGCCATCTCTCCAGCCCCGAGAATTATATTTTTAAAGATTTATTTATTTATGTATATAAGTGCTCTATTTGCATGTGTGGCTGCATGGCAGAAGAGGACATCAGATCCCATCAGAAATGATCGAGTCACTATGTGGTTGCTGGGGATTGGATCCAGGACCTCCTGAAGAGCAGCCAGTGCTCTTAACTAGTGAACCATCTCTCCAGCCTCCAAAGAGAATTATTATTTTTTCAAAATGATTTATTTACTTTTATTGTATGTGCATTGGCGTTTTGCCCATATTTACATCTGTGTGAGGGGTGCCAGATCACTTGGAGCTGAATTACAGTCCGTTGTGAGCTGCCATGTGGTTGCTGGGAATTCAGCCTGGGTCCTCTGGAAGAGCAGCTAGTACTCTGAACCACTGAGCCATCATCTCTCCAGCCCCAAAGAGAATTTTAAGCATGGAACAACTGAAAGGTGTCAAACATGGGTTGAAAGTTAGCAGGGAAAAGTCTAGCACAGTGGTACCTCTGATAGCAGCTATGCAGGAGGCTGAGGCCGGAGGATCATTTTTATCCCGGGAATCTGGAGATAGCCTGGAAAGTACTGTGAGGCCTTGCCTCTTACAGAAATAATAGCAGCGGAACATGGTGGTACTTGCCTGTAATCCCAGAGCCAGGAAGATCAAGACAGGTGAATTGTGGGTTTAAGGCCAGCCTGGGATACACACAAGACCCTTTCTCAAAAACAGTAACAATATCAACAACCACAGCAAAACCTCAAAACAAAACAAAAACCTCCAAATAAAATATATCTTTAAGAAAAGAAGAAAGAGGCTGGGTGGTGGTGGCGGCGCACGCCTTTTATCCCAGCACTCGGAGTAGAGGCAGGCAGATCTCTGTGAGTTCAAGACTAACCTGTTCTACAAGATCTACAAGAGCTAGTTCCAGGACAGGCTCTAAAGCTATACAGAGAAACCCTGTCTCAAAGAAGAAGAAGGAGGAGGAGGAGGAGGAGGAGGAGGAGGAGGAGGAGGAGGAGGAGGA
>NW_026067932.1:3425430-3439608 GCF_014885135.2 Alexandromys fortis
GGTGATTATGACCTTGAACTCTTGATCATTATTCTGCTTCCTAACGCTGGGATTTCAGGCCTGAGCCACTCCCCTGTTTTATCTTGTTTTGTTTTGTTTTTCTTGGACTTTTTCTATGAACGTATTTTCTTCGAGCATTTCGCCAGAAGGGGGCGCGCAGTATCTAGTCAGCTGCAAATCTGCCTGCTCACTGAAAAAGAGCAAGGATTTAGAGTTGTTCATTCCCGTTCCCGTGAAAAACGACTTAAGACGTCCGTCTCTAGATTCTGACTCCAAAGGAAAAGACAAACGTTGAATAGAATTTGGTGTGGGCACCTGTTTTCTTTTTGGCCCCGAGATTAGAGTCACAACAGACTGTGGTTGCACCAGAATTTTGCTGTGTCCTGAGCGGAAAGCCACATTTAAAGGATTAACGTTTGCTCTTTTTAGCGCCCTTTCTCTCTGTCTTCGGGCCAACAATATAGCGAGGCATAGCTGGAATTTCTTTGCTATAAAGTTCTCTCCGAATTGCAGTAGTTTATTCCTGGGATAAGGGTGTAAGAACTCAGAATTCCATAGTTCTACTGTCTCTCTTGCCCTCCACCACATTTCTCTTCGGACACGGGGTCTCCCGGAGCCTAGGGTGGCTTCCGACTCACTTAGGGTGTAGGGGGGGGTGCCCTTGAATTCCTGGTCTCCCTGCCTTTACCTCCCACCTGCTGGTATTACAGTTGTGAGTCAACACACCCAACCTTGGCACATTAAAAAAGAAAAAAATCAATTCTTTGTTTCCTGGTGCCGAGAGAATCTCGGGACTCAGACACATTAAACAAATGCTCCTGAACTGAACTGTATTCCAGGGCACTCTTGATCAAGCCCTGGGTTTTATTCTTACCTGTGTAAGGGTAGGGGTGAGGAGACAGGAAGAATACTTAGTTTTGTTTGGTTGATTGGAATAGGGAATGAGAGGCAATCAGAGTGGCCGTTCCAAGTACGCAAGATGGAGAAGGACAGGTGGCTAGGCGCATTTAGAGAGGGCCACAGCTTGAGGGCCAGACAGACTTCTCACCGTTTCATACAAGCCCTACCACAGGAAGTCGAAGGTACTGGCTCCTTCTAGCCTGGCTGAGAAGCGGCCTCGGGATACAGCAGAGACACAGAGACACGGTCTACTTGCTGTTGATGAAGCAGGGGTTCTCTCTGCACCTGTGTCCTGTGACAGAGCTGGATGAGAATGTTTCAGTCATTCTAATTCTGTTTCAAGTCTCTTCCTCTAAGCGAAAAGTGTTGGTTTATGTAGACTCATAAGTCTCAGCATCCTCCCATTTATTCCATTTTGTTGTTCTTTAAACAGAGTCTCACTCGGCAGCCCTCTGTTAGACCAAACCGACCTCCAACTTTCCTTCATCCTCTTGCCTTCCTTTCTCAAACACTGGGACTATTTTTTCTCATTCGAGGCTCTGGGTTCAATCTCTAGAGCCAAAGTAAACAGAAACAAATAAATCCCACCCCACCCCCTTAAATATACATTAAGTTCTATGCTGTAGAACTGGGTTGTATAAATTTATTTACTTATTTATTTGCATATTTATTTTGGACGCCAGTGATCAGGCTTCTAGCCTCACACATGTTCAGTGGGCTAACTGCTGAGCTACAATTCTATGCATTTCTTTATGTTTTTGTTCTAAAGGTGGCGCAAGCCTTTAATCCCAGTACTCGGGAGGCAGAGGCAGGCAGATCTTTGTGAGTTCAAGACCAGCCTGGTCTACAAGAGCTAGTTCTAGGACAGGCTCTATAGCTACAGAGAAACCCTGTCTTGAAAAACAAAACAAAACAAAACAAAAATTTCTACCAATTCCCCCACCTTCTTTGTCTTTGAGTTTTAAAATGATAGTTTCTTGTCTTTTCACTTACGTAAAAGAATGCTTATGTCTTGGGTTGTGGGGGTGTGTTATTGGAATCAATAAGAACTCATCAAATGGCAAAGAACTAAAGCAGAAAAAAAAAATACTGCCAAGGTTTGCTTTTGTCCGCTTCCCCGCTTGGCTTCCCTTCTCGGGCACAGCACACTCATGAGCCACTTGGGCTGGTACTTGCCTCGTGGGTTCTGCGGTTTGACCCAGCCTCAGGGGCGCAGGGGCTAGACTGACTTCGGATTGGCACCCGTGGTTTTATTTTTTTCCCCTTCATTAATCCTTTGGACGGAACAGATGCCCTGGGTACAGATGCCCTGGGTACAGTTTTAGGCTAGAAGAATGTCCAAAATATGTGGTGTGGATTTCGCCAAAGGGTCAGTTGAATTCGGAGCACAGACACCAGCCCAGAGCCAGGTCCCATTTTAATAATAATAATACAAAATGCACGCTCAGCAGGGCATTGTGTTTTTCAAAGAGGTGGTTTCCAGCCGTGGGGAGCACAGGGAGAAGCAGGCATTCGGGTGGAACTGCTTTGAGTCAGGGCTCTGTGTACCCTGCCCGCTGGTGGGCAGAGCCCCCAAATACTCCCGGGGAAGCAGGGAAGAGGGTTTAATTGTGTTTGGGGGATCACTAGCTATAACTCGTTAAAGAGGGGAAAAAAATCTAGGAATTAATTTGAAAAAGACTTCAAATTACGAATGTAGGAATACTAGAGATAGTTCTCCAGGGGATGGAGCTGTCCTAACTACATCCTGATTACTGTGGACAAGCAAAGGGATGGAAGTTTTCTTACTCTACTTGAGACATTTCTGTGCAGTTTTGAAGAAAAGCATAAACCACTTCAGTAAATTTTGTTGTAAGTGTTCATTCTTCTCGAGAATATACTTGTGTATGATAATGTATTTGGGGCCTTCTGTAGGTAGGAAGCAACAAAAATGAAGTTAGTTCCCTTCTGTGTGTTAAAGCAATTGTTTAGCTGTTTGTTTTGTGTTTTGAGGCAAGGTCTCACTGCGCAGTTTTGGCTGTCTGGAACTCACTGTGTGACCATGCTGGCCTTGAACTCAGAGATGCCTCTGACCTCCTCCTAAGTGCTGGGATTAAAAGCATGCACCAGCACATCTGGTTAAATTATGCTATTTTAAAAGTTTTGTTTGTTTGTTTTTCAAGACAGGGTTTCCCTGTAGCTTTGGAACTCACTCTGTAGATCAGGCTAGCCTCAAACTCACAGAGATCCTCCTTTCTCTGCTCTCAAGTGCTAGGATTAAAGGTGTGTACCATCACCACCTGGCTAGTTTTTAAGGTTTTTTTTTTGGTTTTTTGAGACAGGGTTTCTCTGTGGTTTTGGAGCCTGTCCTGGAACTAGCTCTTGTAGACCAGGCTGGTCTCAAACTCACAGAGATCTGCCTGCCTCTGCCTCCCGAGTGCTGGTAGTTTTTAAGTTTTTAAGAAAAATTTACAGACATTCAGCTAGGGCTGTTGAGATGGTTAAGAACACTGGCTGTTCTTCTGGAGGTCCTGAGTTCAATGCCCAGCACCTACATGGTGGCTCACAACCATCTGTAATAGGACCTGATGCTCTCTTCTGGCTTATAGGTATACAGGCAGAGCACTCATACATAAAATATAAATAAATAATTTAAAAAAAAGAAACATTCACCTACTTTAAAATGGAAATAAAATGATACTTGGTAACAAACATTTTATTTATATATTAATAATAGAATAATATTAATATATTATAAGTATATAATTAAATATATGTTACTAAATATGATAATGTATCACTATATAATAATATAATGTAAATTATACTAATAATATAATAATAGCCATGAGGAGCTACTCTTACAGCAATGCCAAGTGATTTTCAAAGATTGAATCCACCGAATAAGGACCACCGTAATTTAATTTCAGCTGGTCATTTAAAAAATCCAAAATATCGCCGGGCAGTGGTGGCGCACGCCTTTAATCCCAGCACTTGGGAGGCAGAGGCAGGCGGATCTCTGTGAGTTCGAGGTCAGCCTGGTCTACAAGAGCTAGTTCTAGGACAGGTTCTAAAACTACAGAGAAACCCTGTCTTGAAAAAGGAAATAAAAAAAAATCCAAAATATCAACCAATTCCTTCAGAAGGATATGAAACCAGGATACGGAGAAAAAATGACAAGATCTTGGGGCTGCTGAGTCTAAGGAAGGCAGAACTACAACATCAGAGGAGACACAGCAAGGGATAGAGACGAGGTTGCCTCCCAGTAGAACGTACCCAGAGAGCAGAAGAAGTATAAACCAGATATGTTTGGGCTAAATGTTGAATCCTACAGATGAGCAAGCCCTCGTGGGGGAGCCGCAGAAGAAAGGCAAGTGCAAAGATGCCAGCTGAGTTTGCAAGATGCAGCTGTGGCCTTCATTCTGCCAAAACTTTGGGATGAAGGAACTTGAAGCTTAATTTCTGTAGAAATCTCTTAGGTGTGTGTGTGTGTGTGTGTGTGTGTGTGTGTGTGTGTCAGATTGTTCAATGGCATGTTTGTTTGTTTTTAATTGTAAATAATCTAAAAATCTATTGCAACAGGAAGGTTACATTATGCACAAAGATACAATAAACTAGTATTCAGTTACTAAAATGAAGGTGCTGCATTGCACACAGGTGTGAAAGGATCACCATTCCTCACCTTTGATCACGAGTCTGCCTGTAGTCTCATAGGAGTACTCTGTGGTTAGCCAACAGAGAGAGAAAAACACTGGACTTGCATGGCCCTAGCTCAAAAAACCAAACCAAACCAAAACAACAAAAAAGATTAAGAACAATGTAACTTGTTTGAGATTCGGTGTTTTTATAATTAAATTTAGTGACAAGTTTTTAATGATGTGATGTATTGAGTGTGAATAAAGATGACCCAGGAGCTGGGGTGACCCACGTCCAGCATTCAGGAGGCTGGATTAGGAGGCTTAGAAATTCGAGGCCAGTGTGGGCTACATAGAGGAACATTGTGAAGGCTGTCTCAGGCAGAACTCAGCTCGAAGGATGTTTGTTACAGAGTGCCCTTGGGATCAAATATGTAGAAAGTTGGGGAAGGAAGCCAAGGGCTAAATCCAGCTGTGATGTGCACCAACCACAGCCCCTGTGAATCCCGGTAGGAGTTCTGGTACTACAAGGGTTCTTCATGTTGTCCTAAGTTGGCCTTAGATGGCTTAAGTTCCCACAGTATATCCATTCCATCATTGATTGGAAAGCAGCCACCCTGGAAGAGTGTGACCTTGGGCAAGGCTACTGACTGTTTCTGAAGCAATCCTGAAGGGAGCTGTGTGGTAGCTAAGTTGACTAAGCACAACCCAGGACAGTGCTATGTCCCAACAGGACTGTGAGCAGCTGGGGAGGCAAGTCCTTCACAGAGGAGGAATCTGGGAGGTGCCTCCTCACCCTTCTTGGGTTTGGTCTCTTGGGTTTAAAAATTATTTGTATGTATCTTTTAGTCCTCCCCCAATACTTATAAAATATGTACAAGCATGAGGATTTGAATTTTTTTCAAAATTGATATTGGTTTTGCATGTATGTGCACACGTGATGCGTGTGTTATAGGTGTGCATAAAATGCATGTATGTGGACATGCGTGACAACCCAGGAGCGCATTCAGAAGTTACTGGGCTAGTTTATGGGTCAGTTCTCTCCTTCCACCTTTATGCAGTTTTAAGGTATTAAACTTAGGTCCCCAGACTATGTCTGCTGAGCCCCAAGCTTGAAGATTTAATGAGGCAAAGGTAGTGAGTATGTATTAAATGCTGTCTGTCATTGTTATAATAATTATTGATATTATTATTTTTACCCTGTTAGTATCTGTACTGAAAATGCATGATATTACTTTCCAGGCTTCAATTTTATTAAGCATAGTTAAGATTCAGTCTAAGTAGAAAGGGACATCATAGCTATCTATCTATCTATTTTTAAAGATTTATTATTTAGTATGTGTACAATGTTCTGTCTGCATGTGTCCCTGCAGGCCAGAGAGGGTGCCAGATCTCATTACAGATGGTTGTGAGCTACCATGTGGTTGCTGGGAATTGAACTCGTGACTGCTGGAAGAAGCAGTCAGTGCTCTTAACCTCTGAGCCATCTTTCCAGCTCCTATTTATTTATTTTAAAGAGATTTTTATTTATTTATTTTGTATACAGTGTTCTGTCTGCATGCAAGAAGAGGGCACCAGATCTCATTAAAGATGGTTGCAAGCCACCATGCGGTTCCTGGGAATTGAACTCAGGACCTCTGGAAGAAGAGTCAGTACTCTTAACCGCTGAACCATCTATCCAGCCCAGGACATTATAATATTTATATTGCACATGGATCCTATCAAGCTCAAGCTGGCTTTGAAAAGTTGGCATTTTAAGGTTGTATTTCCATAGTGTAGGTATTAATCTCTTTTCACAACATAAAGGAATTTTAGTTTTTCATTTGCTTTTCTAAGGTCTCACTCAAGGTTACCCAGTAATCCTTAAGGAAGTATGTTTCCTGGCTTATAAAGGAAAAACCTAGACCTAACATTTTAATTTATTCCCTTGCCAAATGGAATACCATCATAAATCTTAAATGGAAACATGGCTTCCTGTCTATAAAAAACAATCACATGAGATAATTTTGCTTGCACTGTTGGCATGGGGTTTATATATATTTTTCCTATGTTGATGAAAATTCACTGGTAACCAGGAGAAAAAGGCTCTAAGCAGTAAAGTAGAGGTTGGTACTTAGTGCTGGGCTAACTACTTCACTGGCATTGGCTGAGTCACTGTGGCATTGGTTTGATCTAAAGAAGTCAATAGTACTACTGAACCGCCTTCATAGACAGACAAAACTGAGATTATATATATATATATAAAGTTTATATATAATATATCAAACCTATTATACAGACAAACACAGACCGACACAGACACATTGTGGAATATGATTTTAAGATGTGTTACATTTGTTGATGCTGTGGAACATTTGTTCAATGATGTGAAGATGTGCTGCATTCTTTTACGTTGCATCTGTTTAACTCTGTGAAGCTGGGTTACTTTGTCTAAAACACCTGATTGGTCTAATAAAGAGTTGAATGGTCAGTAGTGAGGTAGGAGAAAGGATAGACGGGGCTGGTAGGCAGAGAGAATAAATAGAAGGAGAAACCTGGGGGAAAAGATTGAGGAGTAAGAAAAGGAGGAGGACATCAGGGGCCAGCCTCCCAGCTACACAGCAAGCCACAGAGTGAGAAGTAAAGAAAGGTATATAGGATAGAGAAAGATAAAAGCCCAGAGGCAAAAGTTAGATGGGATAATTTAAATTAAGAAAAGCTAGCTAGAAATAAGCCAAGCTAAGATTGGACATTCATAAGAATAAGACTCCATGTGTGGTGTATTTGGGAGTTGGGTGGTGTGCCCCCGAAAGAGCAAAGAGTTTAAAAAAAAAGCCAACTACACACACATGCACACACACACACACACACACACACACACACACACACACACGCATGCACACAGTCACATGTAGCCCAAACTGCTTTCAAACTAAGCAGTTAAGAACGACTGTAACACTCCGATCCTCTTGCATGTACCTCCAACTTCGAGGATTACAGACAAGCACCACTGCCCTTTTTTCAAGAAAGAAAACAGGTTCGTTGACTATCCTGGGGTGGAAGTGGGGAGGAGCTGGATAGATGATAACAAGAATCCTGCCCGCAGCTGAGTGTAAACTCGTCTTACTGATCAAAAATAGTATTTGGAATTATTAGAATCTTGTGAAGAGTCCTAACTTAAACATCAGTGCAGCCATGACAGGCTACAGACGAACAATACTGGAACTGGGCCTCACCATTACAATAACTAGCAAAAGTAACAGACTGTACCCTGTGGGGGACCAATCAGAACTGAGACAACAAGTACTAAATGCTTCAGAACACTGAGAACAGTTTACCTAACTTGTATATAGGTTGCCAATTTCCTTACAGCAATGCCAGTACAAGTCTCTGTTTGACCAGACTTCTCTTACCTCACTCCTGCCCAATCAGAAATTTGACCATCTGACTCTGGAATTCCCCTACCCCCTCCTTCTCATTCTTTACTCCTTAAAAACCATGCTATCGTTGAGCTCATTCCTCTTCCTGTAATATTAAAGTTGGGGGCCTCATCCTAGCCCCTGCATCTATCTTTGGAAGCCCCTCCCCTGGGAGTTGCCTCCACCTCCGGAAAAGCCAGCCAAGCGCTGACCCCTCCCCAGGGAGGGTCAGGACCGCCCCCACAGGCTATTTAGGTTACCACCTAGAAAAAGAACACGTGGTCTTTGGGTTTTGCGTGGCTCCCCGTCTCTTTCCCTCGTCATGTCCCCCGGCCACCAGGGAGCGCTGCATTTATTAAACGTGGGCATTTTTAATTCGGTCTTATTTGGTCTGATTGGAATTATTTGCGTCGGTGGAGAGGCTCCTCTTAAGAATTATTCCTAACATTTTCTAATCCTACTGCTGTGTCAGAATGGACAGAGAGCCTGAATTTAAGCTTGCAATAAAGCATCCACTTAGCATGGACAACGGTATTTGGGAATTTGCTGTCAGGAGCAAATTCTAGGCTCTGAGATGGGCAGATGATGGCATGCTCTTTGCTCTCGGAAGGACCTGCATGCTCTTTGCTCTCGGAAGGACAGTGACAAGGTCAGAGACATAAAGGCGTACCAGTGGCGCAAGCATAGACACCTGGCACTGCAGAGCCTTCCCCAGGACACAGCAGCCTCCCGAGACCAACGGGGCCTCCTTCACTGCGCCAGCATGGGAAGCTTTCCCATACATTTGCCTATAGCTTCTCCGAAGGCTTTTTACAAAGACACTTTTATTTTTCCTTTCTCCCTATATTCCAGGAATTCTTTCAGCCTGGTCCTTACACGGCCAACTTCAACAAACATTTTTCCTTTTTTTGTTTTTGAAGGGTGGAATTGGTGAAGCAGGTTCATATACAATATAAACTTTGTGGATCTTTATGAGTTCATTTTCTACCACCCCCTCTCTGGGCCACCTAATTTGTCAAAAAATTTTATGTATTTTTGTTGTTGTTTTCTTTCCTTCTGCTCCTCTCTGCCTTTTCTACAAGATTCTTGCGTTACTGTGTATAGCTGAGATTTGAATATGATCTTTCCCTTAGCTGTAGGGTCATTATTTTTCTAGTTTTGCTTATTTTCTGATTTCTCCTTTTTCCTCTATTTTCCAAAGTCACAATAGAATAAAACCCCTCTTCATCAATTGTAGCAGGTAGTTAATGTATATATCACCTCTTTCCTGTGTTCAACTGAATATCCCTTTTGATATTTATAGCCATTGTATACTACTGCCCCCCCCCTCTCCTCTCACCCTCAAATCACCCCAGACCCTGCTTTAACCAATAGAAAGCAGAGGAAGTGACAGTGTTGGTTCCAGACTTGATACTTACGAAGACCCATTAGTGTCCCGGGGAAACCAGCCGCCTTGTCACATGTCTACCCCGTGACTGCCATGATGTGAACAGTTGTCTTCTCCTAGCCTTTCCATGAGCCCAACTGCGCCACATGTAGAGGCCGTAAGGAGAAGAACTAAAATCCTTGGCCAATGGCCCCAGCTGATCTTCTAGCTGACACGAGCCCCAACTCGCCCGGATGGGTAAGGCCATTTTGGAAAGAAAACCCGAAGTCAGAGCCACGTCATCCCAGCTGCTGCAGCCATGTGGAGTGGTGTCAAGCCGTTCTCGCCAAGCCCTGCCCAAATTACAGAGCCGTGAGAAAATCACTTATATAAGCCAGGACATTTTGGAGCCTTTTGTTAAATAGCAAGAGGCATAATTGACAACGCATTTCTGGGAAACCCCACCCCCACTCCTCACCGTCTGTAAAGTACACTAGTCAGATGAATAATTTCCACAGAATATAGACTATACTCTTAAGAGTGGGGTCTGCTTTGTTCTGCTGCTGGTCAGCGTCTTTCTGTAGCCTTGTGTTAGTCTGCTTAGACATTTCTGGAGGAAAAAAAATGCCTGGTTTTGTTGACCTTGCCTCCATTGTGGCTTTATTTCTCTCCCTCATCCTTAGTTCGATGACTTCGCGACTTCACCCTGAATCCTGAATCTTGTCCCCCTGTTTGCTCAGCCTGCTCCCAGCTGGGCCATGTGGCCACTTTCTAGTTACTTCTGCCTCATTTCCTTCAGCGCCCTCGCAGCTGCTTCCCCACAGCTGTCCCCGCTGACTCACTGTCCTTTGGGCTTCAGAAAACCTTCCTGGCATCGTTTCTGAGGTTCAGAATCCTGAAGCTTGACTTTCCCACCGCGCTGCTGTTTCTATCTCAAACATACCCCTCGTGGGACTTTTCCTAAGACATACATAGTGTGCCCATCCTGTGACTTTGGTGTGAATAACAAGAGCTATTAGGAAGCTAATCAGATATTGCTTTATTGGTGGAGTCTTGGCTCAGGATGTTTCTGAGGTCATCATCATTGGTTAAGAATCCTCCGGCCGCAGTATATAACCAGCAATTCTGTCTTCACATCACTTTAGATTCACGAGCACACATCTGTCCTCCTGGAGCTTAGATCATTCCAGAAGGGACATGCTTCCTAATATACATTGTCTAGTCATTTCTGAAGGACTTTGACGTATAGAGACTATTAAAGGAAGTTATTCTCAACATTTTTCAAACTACTTTCAATTTCAGCCGCTGCTGGCCATCTGCTTGTTCACTTCAGAAAGCGTTCCAAACATAACCTAGGTCACCATGAGTAATCCTAACAGGCTCAGTGGAGCGTGTGCTATAACCCCGGCCTTCCCAGGATTTTTAGAGTGCTTTAGAAAAAGCTTCAGGCCATATTAGGGACCAACTATCCTGTCTTACCGAAGAGGCAGTAGAAATGCTTCGAAGCCAAGCGTGCTATCTGAGGTAACAACGAAAATAGAAGCGTTGACTTATGGGACAGGCAAGCTGTAAAACTCACAAAACACAAATTCCCATGATGCAAGGTCACTGGTTCCAGGGCAAAATGCCACCGTTTCCCCCTCCTACCTCAGTCCTCTCAAATTGGGAGTGTGCTAATTGTCACGAGATCCTCAAATGCTTGCCCAGACACTTTTGAGGTTACCATGCGTTACCTGTGTATCTACTTTGTTGTCTCTGTCAACACCCCTTCTTTTAGGAAACCCTTCTACTCCTACCTCAGATGGCTCTAAGTCCCAGGCCCCACTTACTCCATAACAGTGGAACTCTGTTGTTTAGACACCACATTGGTCCATCTGTGGGCCATCAGTACCAACAGGATCCTTTAAAGACTAAAGAGATAGACTGTGATTGGGTAGGATTTCTTCTGTAGAAGTTGCCCATTCAGGCACCACATGGAAACACGCATGTTGTTCTTTCCCAGACACACCAAGTCCATCTTTTTTATTTTATTTTTTTCTCTGTAGCTTTGGAGCCTGTCCTGGAACTAGCTCTTGTAGACTAGGCCGGCCTCAAACTCACAGAGATCCGCCCGCCTCTGCCTCCCGAGTGCTGGGCCAGCTTGTTTTTAAAGGTACTCTTTAAAAAAAATTTTTAATTAGATTTAGTCATTTTATTTTATGAGTGTTTTGCCTACATGCATGCATGCAATAAGGACAGATGATGGCCTGGATCCCCTGGAACTGATATTGCAGATGGCTGTGAGTTGCTGTGTGCGCTGGGACTTGAACCCAGGGCCTCTGCAAGAATAGGAAATGCTCTTAACCACAGAGTCATCTCTCAGACTTTCCCCCCTTTCAAAAAATATTTTACCGTGCATCTGAGGGCAGTGCCATAGGAGGCCAAAGGAGAGCTGGAGTGAATTCAATTCGGAATCTCCTCATTTGAGTGCTGGAAACGGAACTTAAGTCCTTTGCAAGAGCAGTATGTGCTCTTAACCACTAAGCCATCCCTCCAGCTCCTGAGCCCATTTTATTTTAAGAGAAAATGAATACACAGGAACAGAGTGGCGCTACAGAGAAAACGAAAAGTTCTATTATTGATCGGGCTCCTGAACCAGAACTTCTCAGACAGGCAAGGGATTTGCTCCTCTGCTTACGTTCACTTAAACTGCATTTGTATAATTAGTGATTCAAGTCATATCATATCCATCCAGTGTTTGCAGAGGTTGTGGGGATCTGAACTCTGGTCCTCGCTGTTTTGGGGCAGTCCCTTTAACTCACTGAGCTGCTCATTAGCCCTGACAAACTACTCTTTAAGGAACTTATGGGCAGCCTTAAAAATAGCTTTTCTTTTGATTAGTCTAAAATTTTAACTATATTCGTGTGTGTGTGTGTGTGTGTGTGTGTGTGTGTATATACACATTTCCACATGCATGTATGTGGGGGGCGCGGGGAGGACAAAGAACAGTTTATGGGACTCAGTTCTACTGTGTGGGTGAAGAGATTGAACTAATGTCATCAGGCCTTGTCGTAAGTGCCTTTACCTGCTAAGCCACGAGCCTAACCCTTAAAATAGCTTGCAGCTTGGAATTGCGCTGCTGGCT
Source organism: Alexandromys fortis (assembly GCF_014885135.2). Lineage (NCBI taxonomy): Eukaryota > Metazoa > Chordata > Mammalia > Rodentia > Cricetidae > Alexandromys > Alexandromys fortis. The sequence goes on from NW_026067932.1 coordinate 3,437,833, forward strand.
GTTTGAAACTTCAGGACAGAATCGTCAGAAGGTGTGAGTGTCAGGACGGGGAACGGTTTCCATAATCCAGTCAGGTAGGGCCTTGTCCGATAAGATTCTCCATCGAAATCTTCTAAATCAAAATGAAACAAAAACAAAACCCAAAAGAACAAACAAGCGAACCCTCTCACCCCTGGGAGGTTTTCGTTCAGAACGCGTCCCTGTAGCTTCGCTCTCTAAAGTACTGGGAAGATAGGTCGCAGGAGAGTAACCTCGGGCCGGCTAGCCTCCTTAGGAATGCCTGCTAGGAGAGGCAACTCTGACTTGCTGACTTACTGAGGATAGCGTGATGGGCGAATCCACTGAGCAGAAGCTATTTTCTTACGGGTGTGTCTGAGCGGTGGGAAGGCTCTGTCTACGGACGGACGGGCAGATGACAATAGGTGGTTTGGCACATGATCCAATCTTGTGTCTGGCTCATCTCTGATTCTGAGTTTAAGGTTCAGTGTTTCAATCATCATAAAGAGAAGATTTACTTTGTCCTCTACGGCTTCGCAGGCTTCAGAAGGTCCCCTCCTGCCTCTTCCCTTTTCCTCTTCATGCTGCGGTTTTTCCTCTTCATCTGGATTAGTGATCTTCAGTTTAATTGTCTCTGTAGTAAACCACCTAAAACTCCATTGTGGCAAATGTACACACACCGTCATATACTGTGGGCGTGGGAGACTATTGAAAAATAGGATGAAAATCTAAGGGAATTGGGCTTTCCACTTCGACTCCACCTAATTCTCACAAGTGTCAACAAGTAGGTGCTGAGGCTAACAGCTCAGTGGTTGAGTGCTTGTTAGCATGTGGGGGGCCCTAACTTTGAGCCCCAGCACTGGAAAACAACACCATCACCCTCCTCCCCCCAAACCACCACCCTTACCCCCTAAAACCAAACCAACACATTAGCGAACCTAGTTAAAATGATGTTTTAGATCAATAGTTAATATAATCCAATAAAATTAAACACCTGTGGGGCCGGAGAGATGGCTCAGTGATTAAGAGCACTGGCCTCTTCCAGAGGTCCTGAGTTCAATTCCCAGCAGCCACATGGTGGCTCACAGCCATCAGTAATGAGATCTGGCGCCCTCTTCTGGCATGTGAGCACATATGCAGGCATAATGTTGTATACATAGCTAACTAAATAAATAAATCTTTTAAAAAAATTTCCATCAGCTCCAACAGCAATTGAAGGAGCTCTCTCTCTGTCCTTCAGTACCAGATAATAAACCAAGATCTAATTCTTTATGCAAGACAAAGAAGCACATCAATTTCACTAGAATTTAAATTTGCTTCTTCTTTAACAGATAGTAAAATAATGAATGCAAAAGAATTGTTTATAATGATTTATCTATTTTTGTTGTTTATAATGCCGTATAATCCGTTTTGTGTACAAGCATTTGATTTGTGTGGCTGATTTTATATTGTTATATACTGGCGGTCGTATGGAAGTTTCTGAGGCCAAATGAAGTCCCATTGAGAAAGTCTAAGAAGCCTTGCTTTGGATACGGTTTCAACTTTGATGTTGTTGGTCTCTTTGTGTTGAGGTTGCTTATGCAGTGTGGGACATTTAGCAGCCTCACCTGCCTGGTAGCATCCTTGCTCCCAACTCAGGTGGCACAGCCCTGTGTCCCCTAGGAGACAAAAGTTGCTTTAAATAATTTGGGGGTAACCCCAGGACCAGAGGATAGGCCAGCTTCATATAAGAAAAAAGAACTCTCTGGAGAAGATGTATGTGTTTGGTCAAAAGTGAGT
>NW_026067932.1:3442704-3444665 GCF_014885135.2 Alexandromys fortis
GCTGCTTCGAAAATCTTAACTGAGAAATTATGCATAAAAAACTGCTCCTTTGTTGATTATTTTTAGAATTAGAAACGTTTCCTCAAAACCCATATATAATAGTTAAGTATAAGACACATGGGGCTGGAGAGGTGGCTCAGTGGATAAGAGCACTAGCTGCTCTTCCAGAGGACCCAGGTTTGAGTCCCAATACCCCCATGGCAGCTCGTTGTCTGTAACTCCAGTTCCAGGAGATCGGATGGCTTCTTTTAGCCTCTGTGGGCACCAGGCACAGATGAGCTGCACAGACAGGTTTTGCAGAAAAAAAAAAAAACAACCTATACACATAAAACAAATAAATTAAAAATATAAAGACACAATACAAGACCACAGGAAACACAAATTATATCAAATCTTAGAAAATGTCATCAATTGATTTTGAATAATTGTCATAAAATTTCTTTCTTAAATACAATAAAGTTAGTTTAGTGATAAAGTCTGGTATAATTTTTACCCACCAGTGTAACAGCAAATTCTGTAAGCCATGATGTCTATGCTAAGGAAGATGATTTAGAATTTTCTTCTTATTGCACTGGGTAATTTTATGTCAACCTGACACAGTCTAGAGTCATCTTGGGAGAGAACCCTAAGTGAGAAAATTCCCTCATAAGATCCCACTGTGGGCAAGCCCATAGAGCATTTTATCAATTAGTGATCGATTGGGGAGGGTGCAGCCCATTGTGGGTGGTACCTGGACTGGTGGTTCTGGGTTGTATGAGAAAGCAGGCTGAAAAGCCAGTAGGCAGTGTTCCTCCGCAGCTTCTGCATCTGCTCCTGCCTCCAGGTTCCTTGTGATATTATTTCCCACACTCTTCCTCTATAGTAAACATCTTATCGTTTTAGAAGCATTTAAAGGACATTACAGCGTACTTGCGGCCAAATCACAGTTGCTAGCGCAGCGTAGCTGCTCTGGGCTTGTTTTGTTTCCCCCTGGGAAGGAGAGTTCCTCCACGCGCATGAATTCCTGTATGCCAAAGGTTCTCTGTGGGGTGGGCCTCGCAAGCGGCACAGGAATGAAAGAGATGTTTTTGGATCATCTCAAGGGGGCCGAGTGATAGGGAGGGGTTTTCTGTTTCCTTGACAAAGCAGGTGGCATGCTCAGGTCTGCATGGTGGTGTGTATGTGCCTACCTCACATTCTGTCTCTGTCTGAGCTGTGCAACCTGCATAAAATATGGGATTATTTGCTGGGATATCAAGCTTTGTATTGTACCCATAGTCTGTAAATTGTATTTCTTTAGCCTTTTTTCAAAACCTTTTCCTATTCCTGAACCCGGCGCTGCCTCCTGGCTACAGTTACACCAGCCTGCCATACTATACAGGGGTCCCGGGCCTCCCCAGCACCTTCCAGTATGGGCCTGCTGTGTTCCCTGTGGCTCCTACCTCTTCCAAGCAGCATGGTGTGAGTGTCAGTGTGAAAGCCTCGGCCACCCCTTTCCAACAGCCAAGTGGATATGGGTCTCACGGATACAACACTGGAAGAAAATATCCACCCCCCTTACAAGCATTTCTGGACGGCTGAGAGCTAATTTGGCCCAAGCCTGGGGGCTATGTTTTGTGTGTGTGTATAAATTTGCACTGAAGTCTTGTTTCAGAAACCAGACCACTGAGGAGAGCCTGCTGAGCTGAGGACATGGCCTGCGTGGCTTGGGGAAATGAGTTGGTGGATACCTTCTGGGCTTTTGAACTTGCCCCCCTCCCCATCTCCCTTCTCCCCCATGTGTCTGACCCTGTCTTACCCATTTCGAGTTCGAGCGGTGCAGCACCTCCGAAGCATCAATGCACACGCCTGCTGTTGCTTTTGATTTCTGGAAGGCATGTAGTTCCAACTTGTAACAAAAAATATTTGTAGTCTTCAATAAACTGTGGTATTTCTTTAGCTAAAAAAAAAAACAAAAACAAAAACAAAAAAAAAACAAAACC
>NW_026067932.1:3455286-3504718 GCF_014885135.2 Alexandromys fortis
CTTGCCCCCCTCCCCATCTCCCTTCTCCCCCATGTGTCTGACCCTGTCTTACCCATTTCGAGTTCGAGCGGTGCAGCACCTCCGAAGCATCAATGCACACGCCTGCTGTTGCTTTTGATTTCTGGAAGGCATGTAGTTCCAACTTGTAACAAAAAATATTTGTAGTCTTCAATAAACTGTGGTATTTCTTTAGCTAAAAAAAAAAACAAAAACAAAAACAAAAAAAAAACAAAACCTTTTCCTTTGGTGTTTTGAGACAAGTCCCAGGCTGACTTCGAACTCAGTATGGAGCCAAGACTGGCCCTAAACTCACGATCCTTTTCCCTCAGCCTCTCAAATGCTGGGATTACAGCCGTTTGTCACAATGCTTAGCTCTTTTTCTTAATATAAGCGCTTTATCTTTTAAAAATATAGACTGTATGAGTTCTTTCTCACTTTTCCTTGATAAATCTGCAAAATAATTGCTCATGTTGATAGTATGCTCTGGTAGATTTGTTTAAATTGCTGTGTAGTATTCTGTTTAGACATAGCACCATTTATTAGTTCTCTGTTGGTGATGTCTGGATTGTATGAGAACTTTTCTATGGACAAGATGTAGCTTTAGGAATTGTTAGACATTTCCAGGTTGCTCTAGTATACAAAATCTATTATACTACGGTTCCTATTTTCTCTATCTTCAGTACCACGTGGTAATATCAGACTTGTGAATTTCTGTCAGTGTGATTGCGTCTCATCATTACCTGAGTTTATATTCTCCAAACAGGTCTTTCTTTTCTAAGTTATTTTTATTATGTTGTTTATTGTACTTTTTACTCTTTTCCTTTCCTTCCTTTCCCTTCTTTTCTCCTTCCTTCCTTTTTCCTTTCTTTGTTTTTTTTGTTTTACAAGACAGGATTTCTCTGTGTAGCCCTAGCTGTTCTTGAACTCACTCTGTAGACCAGGCTGACCTTGAACTCACAGAGATCCTCCTGCCTCTGCCTGTGTGTGTGCCACCACTGCCTGGTTTAAGCTCTTTTAACCTTTTTGGAATTACTGTTTGTGTGTATGTATGGTATGAGGCTTTTTTCGGTTTTACTTTTGTAGATACGTAACAGCTTACTTTAACGCTGTTTATTGAATATTATATTGTGTGGTTTTCTTTTTTGTTTGTTTCGTTTGAGACTGGGTCTCACTAAGAGCTTTCTCGGTAACACAGGCTGACTTTGAACTCCTGGCATTCTTCCCGTCCTGGCTTCAGGAATGCTGGGATTACAGGTGTAAACCGCCACATTCAGTCCCGTTTTACCTTTGTTCATTTGCAGTATGGAATTCGGCTTTCTATAAATTCTGTAAATGAAGCAACGGGAAGTACTTTGAAAGAATTTACCCAGTGGAAAGATTATTTTTTTTAAAATCCCATAAGAACTAAATAATGGAACAGGTCAACCTGTTATGCCTAGATCTGCAAACTCCCCCAAAAACCAACAAGGAGAATGAGTCCCATATGTAAAAGCAAAGAGCCTTTATTTTATGCAAGTTTGCAAGCTCACTCTCTCTGCATGTCCAATGTATTGGAATAATCGGGAGTCCTGAGCTCAGAGTTGGGTTTTATAGTAGTAAAAGTGGGGGTGAGGGGTTTCTAAGATTCAGGACCCCTGAGTGGCTGACATTTGTCTAGGGGTGTCCTGGTGAGTGTGTTGGCAGGTGATCCTGTCCTATCTACAATGGTTGGAATGGAACGTTAGGCATTTCCTTTGGATGGTCTTTTGTTGGGTGGTGCTTGGGTAATCTCAGTTTGTGGTTCTTCTTGCAACCAGGTATTGCTTCAGGGTAAACTACTGAGACTCAGGCCTCCATTAAACTTGCCAATGGTTGACTCCCACTCTGGCAGGTGATAATGGTTGGAAGTAAAGAACTTCCTTTGGGTGATCTGTTTCTATCTAGCTTATCATGGCAGGCTCTTATAAACCAAGTTGGTGACATTGATTTTGTGGTGCCTTTCTTACAGATGTGTGTCAGGGCTGCTCTCCAGAGACGTTTTTGACACATTCCTCTTCATCCCTTTTATCGCTCTGAGACTGTGACATCAAGTAACAGAAATACCTACAACGGAACCGGAATCTTTAGAGAAGCTTGCGGAGTAACATTTATCAAGGTAGGTTAATCTCCAAATACTGCTTTCTCGGTGGTGCGAGGAAAGAATAAGATGGCGTCTCTTTTATGAATATTCCAACGTTTTAGGAAAACACGGGAACTGATCCACACGGGCCTGGAAGTGCAGGTAAAAATCAAAGGGAGTGAGCACATTCAGGAGACGGTGAAGTGACCAGTTCATGACTCATGGAAAATCCAATCACCCATGTGTATTCAAATCTTCCAGCTATGTTCAGAGAAGGTTGTCTGAGTCCTGACCAGATGTGTTTAGCTAAGAAAATACACCCCAAACACAGAGCACATCTTGGCCCATGCTCTCATCTCCCTAGAAACTGGTTGGGCTAATCCAGAAAGCGGGGAAGAGGCCCGGCAAGCTTTCTGCCAATGCACTGCCATCCTTTGAGCCCCTGCATCACAGAGAAGTGACTAGGAAGCCTCCGGAGAGCAGCTTCAAACTCTTAACAGCAGCATACGGTTGTGTAGCCACACACCCATTTGTCGCTACTTAGATATTTCAGTGTGTGCTCATTACATGTTCTTCTGTGGAAAATTCCACAGAGGCCTTGCCTTGTATCTCTCGATCCTCTGTCTGGCAGATGATAGTATTTTAGCCTCAAAGATTTCAAGGTAATTCTTTTTCATGAATGGACCAAGGCTGTTCTGTCTTAGACTGCTTCTTCTTTCTCTGCCCCCTCATTTGCTTGTTTGTTTGTTTGCTCACCCACCCACTCCTCCTTTCGTTCTAGTGTTCTTATTTATTTTGTCAGCGTCTCCCACAGGAAGACTGGCCTTGAACTCCTAGTTCCAGTCTCTGCTCCCTAATCCCCGCCCCCAACCCAAGTACGAGGACTTGGGCTCTATGCTTATTTTTTTTTTTTCTTGTGTAGTTCTGTTGTTTCTCTGTATTCCAGGAAGGAGGTCTAGCCGTTATCTTTATTTTATTCTTCTTGGATGTTTGATTCCTAGCCCCCATCCCCAACCCCCAAATACCCAGAACAATTTAAGGCCGGTAAACTCAGCATCACCTCCAGAGGGCGCTTGAGTCTCTGTGAAAACCCCCAAGTGGCCTCACTGGCTGGATTTCCTTGACCTTCCAAGGACTTAATTTTATAAGTTACACAGACAAGAAAGTTGAAGGAGTCCTGACTGGTGTCCTATGCTCTGTCTCCAGTGTCAACTCGGCCCCAGTGCAGGAAATGCTCTTGAATTTTCTTCGCATAGTGGGTTGCCACTGTCCCTCTGTTCCTCAGCTGAAGGCTGATGGCAGTGGAGCACATTGCTTTCCTGAAAGGATGTTTGCCCAGGATCTTGGGGTCCTGAAAATGATGCTCATCATCTGTTACCCCAGAGAGGGTGCAGGACCCCAAGGCCATCTGGGCTCAGGTACTGTGGCAGGGATGGACCCCAGAACACACCCTAAAGGAGATGTAGAAAGCAAACCTTGGCAGCATCCTTGGGAAATACCTTGACTTCAATTTCTAGGCAAGAATAAGTGAAAAGTTCCTTTAAGTCAAACCACGAAAGGCAGTTTTGACCTCTGTGTCCTTGTGAACTAAGAAACATTCTCAACAGCACAGACGTCATTAATAAGGGTGACCTGAAGGTTAATATAGCCCACAAAATGTTTCTCATTGTTCTGTTTAATGTGTCTCCCTTTTGTAACATTCTGTGGCCAAAGGAACCGCATCATTCCGGTTATGTGGTCCAGTGGTACATTACTAATGGCATTCTTTGAAATACAGTCTTACACCGGTTTGTTTGGCCATGCTGGAGACAAACAAACCCTCGTGGGGGGTTATAAAGCGTCAAGGTTATAAACTTCATGGGCTTTCAGGCAAATGAGGAATTTTTATTAATTCTTTAAATGCAAATGCCCGGTAATGTCCCCTCCACCCGTCACACCCCCTGCAGAGCTCCAGGTATGGAAAGCCAAGCCCTGCAACCTTCTCAGCTGGGGGCCTGGTGGGGAAAATCTGATCTTGAGAAGTGCTCTGTTGTCAAAGAGTCAGACGGTTCCACTGGAGCGCCAAGGCCCTTTAATCCCCGATCCTCTCCTGAAAGAACTTGTCTCACACAGCAATATAAAACCTAGAAGCCCATCTCACTTGTCCTCCGTGGTAGCACACAGCTCATAATGAAACCTCACGCGAATCCTGGCAGGCACCCAGAATAGTCGGTAAATTGTTAATCATTTTTTTTTGACAACGATAAATTGCGTGCGATTTAAAGCAAAACCTCTTCATTTTTAAATCAGAGGCTCACAGCCCTATTTTAGGTATTCTTCCACACGAACTTTTGAGAGTCCAGCCCTCTTCACACCTTTTGTATATAAGGAACAAATGTCCAGCTGTTGAATGACAAATTGACACGTGTCAATCATCTTCATATTCTGATTGGGAACATATTAGGTTGTTTTCAAAAAGGAAAAGAAAAAAAATAATCTCATAAACCTGGCTTCTTGTGATCAAGTCAGCACCAGGATAAATTTCACATTTTATCACGGTCCTGTAAACAGCTTTCCCCGGCATGGCATGCGTGTTTTTGTTTATAATGCGCATATAAAGAGCTGCTGGCCAAAGCAGTTGTTTTAATCAGTGCTTCTCAGTCTGTGGCAGTAGTTCTCAACCTCTGGGTCGCCACCTGTTGGGTCGAACAGCCCTTTCAGAGAGGTCGCATATCAGATATCCTGCATAGCAGATATTTATGTTATGATTTGTAACAGTAGCAAAATTGCACTTATGCAGTAGCAATGATGCTAATCTTATAGTTGGGTGATGTGGGACTCTCCTCTGTATGCTGTGAGTGTTTTATTAACATTGGTTAATAAAGAAGCTGCTTTGGCCTATGGCAGGGCAGAATATAGAAAGGTGGGAAATCCAAGCAGAGATAGAGGAGAAAAGAAGGCAGAGTCAGAGAGATGCTATGTAGCCACCAAAGAAGCAAGAGGTAACAAACCATGAGCCTTGTGGTAAAATATAAAGTAATAGAAATGGGTTCATTTGAGATGCAAGAGCTAGCTAGGAATATGCCTAAGCCATTGGTCAAGCAATATTGTAATTAATATAGTTTCTATGTGATTATTTGGGTCTGAGCAGTCCGAAAACAAAACACAGTCTTTGTCTATAGTTGGGTTCATCACAATATGAGGAACTGGATTAAAGGGTTGCAATGTTAGGAAGGATGAGGACCCCTGGTCTATATGCTGAAGGTCCTCCACCACTGTATGTGAGAGCATTGCGCACAAACAGTAAATAACAAGTCTCAAACAAATGCTTGGTGGGTTTTTGTTGTTCTGTCTTTTTGAAGCACTCTGTAACCCTGACTGGCCCAGAACTTGCTGAGGTCCCTCCACCCGTGGCTCCTGAGTGCTGACATTACATTGTGCACCATAACACACAAAAACATTTATTTACCTCTGTTTGCTCAGTGCCTTACTTTCGTGCCTGGCGTAATATGTAGAATGCCCCAAATAGGCATTCCATAAATAAGTCAGCAGAGGAAAGTGCTGTGGGACAATGGTCTGTACCCTGTTACTTAGATTTTAAATAACTGCTGATTGGCCAGTAGCCAGGCAGGAAGTAGAGGCGGGGCAAAGGGAATTCTGGGAAGAGGGAAGTTTCAGTTTGCAGTAGTCACCCAGACACAGAGCAAGCAAGATGTGACTGCCTCACTGAAAAAGGTGAAAAAGGTACCAAGCCACATGGTTCACAGTTAGAAGAGTTAATAAGTTAGTTGGCCTAAGGTACTAGGCCAATCAGTTTATCTTTAATGTAGACCTTTGTGTGATTTTTTTTTTGGGGGGGGGGACTAAGCGGCTGTGGGATCTGGTGGGACAGAAACATCAGTCAATAGGAATGAATATGATTTTCTTTTTAAAAGTATTTATTACTTATTCATTTGTGTGTATCTGGAAACAACTTTGAGGATAGGAGTTGGTTCTCTCTCCCCTTCTACCTTCTTGTCTGTCTTGTGGCCACAATGTGAATTCCAGACCAGATGGCCCTCAAGTTTCTCATTGAGTAAGTGGTCCCCGTAAGCTCACAGAGAGTGGCACTATTAGGAGGTGTAGCTTTGTTGGAGTGGGTATGGACTTGTTGGAGGAAGTGTGTCACTGTGGGGGTGGGCTTTGTGTTTTCCTATGCTCAGGATACTGCCTGGTGTCTCAGTTGACTTCCTGTTGCCTTTCCTGTAAGACTTTCAGCTAATAGTCCAGCCCCACATCTGCATGCATGCTGCCATGCTCCCTGTCATGATGATAATGGACCAAAGCTCTGACACTGTAAGCAAGTCATTCCTATATTTTCTTTATAAGAGTCGCTGTGGTCATAGTGTCTCTTCACAGTAGCAAAAACCCTAAGATAATAAACTTATTTAAAATGTTAAATTAAATTAATATTTTCATCATCATTATTTCCTTTATGCAGTAAAATAAATATAGCTTCCAGGCAAGGTAGCACACACCTTTAAACTCAGCACTGGAGAGGCAGAGGCAGGCAGATCTCTGTGACTTAGAAGCGGGCCTTATCTACATAGTGAGTTCCAGGACATCCAGGTTTACGTAGAGAAACTCTGTCCTGCCCCACCCCCTTAGAAAAAAGCCTCACAAAAACCAAAAAGCAAGCAAACCAAAAGCAAGAAAAAAAATAATATAATTTGCCACTCTAATTGCTATTGTGTTTTTAGAATTTTATTTATTTATTAAATGTACATTGAGGTTTCTCCTGCATATATGTCTGTCTGTAAGAGGATGGCGGATCTGTTAGAACTGGAGTTACATGTGAGTGAGCTGGGAATTAAACCCTGGTCCTTTGGAAGAGCAACCAGTGCTTTTAATCTTGGAGCCATCTCTCTTGCTCTTGCTACTGTTTTTTGAGGTGTCAGGTAGCCTAGGCTGACCTTGGACTCCTCATTATACATTGAAGATGACCTTGGACTTCTGAACTTCCCCTTACAGGCCTGAGTTGTCACTTTCATTGCAAAACAAAACAAAAACAATTGGTTTTGAGACAGAGTTTATCTCTACAGCTCTAGCTGGCCTGAACTCCCTGTGTAGACCAGAATGGTCTCAGTCTTGTGGAGTTCCTCCTGGCCTGAGCCTACAGGGCTGTAATCACAGGTATGTGCTGCTGTGCCCAGCAGCTGGAGTTGGTTTCAACTGTGCAGATGTCAGTGTACTCAATATGACTTCTTTTTATGGACGTGGGTGTGTCCTTGTGAGGATGGATTGATTCTAAGATTGAGTTTGGAACCAGATGTGGTGACACATGCCTTTAAGCCCAGCACTTGGGAGGCAGGGGTAGCAGGCAAATCTCTATGAGTTCGAAGCCAGCCTGGTCTACATAGTGAGTGCCAGGACAGCCACCAGAGCTACAGAGTGAGATCTTGTCTCACCCCCCACCCACCCAAAAAAAGTGAGCTTGGTCTAGTTCTTTCTCTCTGTCCCCCCAAATGGTATGTGTTGTCCACTACTCTTGACCTCTTTGCTCTTCCCCATGTGTGGTCCAGTGTGGAAGAGACTTGAAGTTGTACCCCTCAATCCTATGTTAATCTTTATAGTATTTATAACATCTCCTTTCCTTCTTTCCTTCCCTCCTTCCTTCCTTCCCTCCTTCCTTCCTTCCCCTTCCTTTCTTCCTTTCTCCTTCCCTCTCTCCTCCTTCCTTCCTTTCTCTTTTTCTTTCATGGTTTTGAAGATCAAACCTAGAGCCTTGCATATTCTAGGCAAATGCTCTAAAAATACAGCTGTATCCCCAGCTCCTTAATTTCTTTATCAGACATTTGTGGCCTATCATGAAAACATAGTGAAGCAAAGCTGCCCTTTGTCCTGCCTGCTTCCATCTACCCTTTCTCTTCCCTCTACCGTTTTGCAGTGTGTCTGATTGACTATTGACCTCCTCCTGGGATTGGTCTTTTTCGGGTTCTCCGTCTTAATTAGAGGGGAATGCCTTTGCGCCAGGCTCCTGGCTTTACATTTTGATGAATAATTATTATACTTAGCACACGGTGGGCTGGTGCGAGGTCACACTCTGATGAATGCCCGAGGAAGGTTGACTACTGAGTGAGCACAACAAAACAAAACAAGCTGCTTGGCACTGCCAGTCCATTCTTGGCTGCCTCTTGTGTTTCCCTGATTACCAGGGCCAGAATTAGCCGTGTGTGGGAGGCCAAGCTTTTCTCTTCCCCTCGCTCCCAACCCATGTTGACTCACGTGGGCATCTCAAAAAGGATCCACAAAGTCCAAAATTATTTGCAATGAATACAAATAATTCAGTTCTAATTTTGGTCTTTTATTAAGGCCTACAAAGGAATTTGTGTACTTGATAGTTAAATAAAGGATTATGGGAACCAATAGCTAAGTTTGACTTTTTCGAGTTGCTCCCAGAAGTCACTTCTTAGATGCGATATTGAAAGTTTCGCTCTTGGGGAGTTATTTTCACAAGGGATGCTTTGGTCAAACCTCCTCCTTACCATGGCACGGAATCAAAACGGGCTGCTTTGACCTCTTATTTTTTTCCCTCTCGTCTCAAAAAACTGCTTCTGCTCATTCAAAATGCATCTGTAGTTTTATAATTCCTTTGACTATTGTTCTGAGAATTATCCAGAAGAGTTAATGTAAGCTAACTAGCTCTACTTAGGAGTCCAGAGTTGAGTTTAGCTAGACCAACTCCATCAAGACACTGATGCTCAGGGAGGTGGAGCCCTTCCGTGCCGAAAGCCCCCTACATTTGTCCTGTCCTTGTCATTTCTGACAGCGGGAAACAATGTTGATTTCTTTTCTGTTTTTCCTTTACAGAAAACAGGAAATTCTATCGGCCATTATCTCGTGGTAAATCATCTAACTTCATACTTCATGATAGGCCATAGAGAATTCTGGGGTAGTAGAGAGGCCTTTGGTCCTACAGACCATTTCCACAATGGCCCTTTATACTCACGTTAAACAGTCGACTTTTGCTCTTGGACACCTCCTTACAGTGTGGCATTGTACCTGCTGGAGGTGACAGTATTAGCTTCCCCTGTTGAAATGGAAAACTTTCTTTTCCTCTCCCAAAGCCCATGGACAGTGTCCGTGGTACCCTACGTATACGTGATGTCCTGGGCACATGGGGGACATTACAGACTGCCATTCATGGAGTACATCTTTCTTACTGCTTTCTTCTGCAACCAAGGACACTGGTAGGGTGGGGGGGGGGGCGGGGCACGGAGGAAAACTTTCAGATAAAAGCAGACATTATGGAAGGAAGGTTTACTTTGGGTCAAGCTTTGTGTTGTGTTTGGTTGGCATAGCCTTTGAAACTGTGGTTAGGGAGAGCAGTGGTGGACTCAGGAAACGGAGGGAAGTGCCTGCAGCCAGCAACCAGAGAAGGGCTAGGAGTCCCAGCGCTTCCTTCAAGGGTGCACCCTGGTGATCTTAGTCCCCCACATAAAGGTTTTGACACCTGCCAATAGCACTGTAGACTGTCACCAAAACGTTTAATAAAGGGATTAGATGAACACTAATTGTAGCATAGGCCTGTTTCAGATCTTGATTTGACATGCCCACCCCCCAAAAAAACCTGTCAGAAGGGCTTTTCAGACAAACAGAAAACTAAGACATTGTCTAGATTATATTAAAATATGATTATTAGTTTTGTCAGATATGATTATTGTATTGTAGTTACATTAACCAAAACCTCAACTTTTTACAGTTGAGATGATAGTAAGTTTGATATTTGCTTTTGTTCCAAAAAGAAAAAAGTAAGATTGGATAGATGCTAATTATTAAAAATTTTTATTTTTATGTGAATAAATGTTTTGCCTGTAGGTATGTAGCTCTGCCACACGCATACCTGTTGCCCACAGAGGTCCAAAGAGGGCATCAGATCCCCTGAAACTAGAGTTATAGATGGTTGTGTGCCACCGTGTGGGCTCTGGGAATTGAATCTGGGTTCTCTGAAAGGCCAACTAGCCATCTCTCCAGTCCCAAGAATAAATGCTAATCATTAAAGCTGGAAATAGTGAGACTGTTGCTTTAATAGTGAGACGATTTGCTTTAATTTTATGTGTGCTTTTAAATGTCACAAAATTTTAAAAATTAGTTTTATGGGAGGGTGGAGAGGTGAAGCAGGATCTCACTAGGTAGCTTTGGCTGTCCTGGAACCCACTACATAGGCCAGGCTGGGCTTAGAACTCACAGAGATCCATGAACTAACACAGAGAGATCTGTCTGTCTCTGTCTCCTGAGGGCTTGAATTAAAGGTTTGTACCACCATGCCTGGCAACTCTTTTATTTAATTTTTTATTGTTTTAATCGTGTATGCAGTATTCACACAGGCCAGAGGTGTAGGATCCCCTGGAGCTGAAGTTCCAGGTGGTTTTGAGCTGTCATACAGGTGCTGGGAATTGAACCCCAGTCTTCTGCAAGAGCAGCCAGTGTTCTTAACCACTAAGCTGTCTCTCTAACCCAAGGTGTTTTCTTTTTCTTTCTTTCTTTTTTTTTTTTTTAAAAAGAGTATATTCTTATTTTTTATTTTTTGATACTAATTTGTGACTGTCATTTTCCAGAAACAGAGAAGATATACTGCACAATCAAGGTCTAACTATGTTATTTTTAAAAATAATTTTATTTGGTGTTTTGCCTGCATGTATGTCTGTCTGTGTGAGGGCGTCAGACCTTGGGATTACAGACAGTTGTGAGTTGCCATGCGGGTGCTGGGAATCTAACAAATCTATCCTGAGTCCTCTGGAAGAGCAGTCAGTGCTCTTAACTCCTGAGCCATCTCTTCACTCCCCTTGTTATTTTTAATAATGATAAAGCAATTTAATATAATCATTAGATTACATAACTACATTAGCATCTTTTCATTTTATTATGAACTATTAAATCTCAGGTGCCTTGGAAATACTGACTTTATATGGCTGGTTCTATTAGTCTATGTGTTTAAAGAAATTGCAATTCCCAGGTCAAAATTGTCACAGTTAACAGTGATAGGGAAGACTGAGAGTTCTAATCCTAAAACCCATGCTTCTCTCTCTACTGCCCAGCCTCTCATTCTGTTGGTATGTGGGGCCTTGTTAACTACTGGCAGCCAACTCAACCGCAATTCTCTGAAAATGTCAATCAGAGCACGTCCCTTCTCTGCAGGAAAATTTCTGTCTCGCGTAGGGTCGAATCTAAAACATCTACAGAGTCTGCAGTATCTTTCGAGGGTTCTTGCCCTCTTTGCCTCCCTGTCCTTTCTGTCACTTTCCTCTTTGCTAACTCTGTGCGGTAGCCCAGTCGGCATCTTAAGTGCTTTGCTTGGATGTACGGAGTGTCCTGCTTCTGCACGGAACGTCGTCCTGCTTCTGCGCCGAGAGTCCTGCTTCTGAACTGAGCTTCGTTCTGCTTCTGTACGAGTGTCCTGCTTCTACTTGCTACTTAGTATTCATTCTGTTCACTTCTCCTTCCCCGAGGCCTTCAGTCTTTGTCCCAGGGTCTTTCCCTCCCGTGCCATCACTGTGAAATTGCACCTCCCACCCCAACTTTCTCTTTGCTCCGTGCAGGCATCACTGTTTGACAGCTGAAATTTTTGTTGTTTTGTTTCTGTTTGTTTGTTTGTTTTTTTAACTTGTCATCTCTCTACAGTACAAGGCAGACCCAGTGGGGATGGGGGCTTTGCCTATTACTTTCTCTTCTGTTTCTCTAGCACCTGGTATAATCAATCACACATCCATGCCTGTTCAATAGCATAAGTTGTATCTTTGAATAACTTGACCTCGGGAGCATAATGATGGCTCTCGGTGACATACCTCATGCCAGGCAAAGGACGAGACTAGAATGGAATCAGCAATAGGGGTAGACAGCACACTCTGATGCGACCGCCCCACTCTGACAGTGTGGACAGGTTCACCTTTAACACACATCGTATCCCCTTGCTTGAGATAAGCAAGTTTCAGAATTCTTTGTCGTCTTCATTTTATGATGAGTAAAATGGGCCGGACAGTGGTTAGGTCATTATGTCGGACATCAAGTTAGTCACAGCAATCTCTCCTTCATGGTGAGTAAAGAGCTCCTTCCTTGGACTCCATAAACCTTTGCTTTCACAGCCGCAGACAGCTTGGTTACAAAGCCCGAGAGCTCTGAAAGGCCTTTGGCTGGAAGCTGGGGATTTAGGAAAGCCACTGTTGCTCTCGTCCTCTCGCCCATCTGAGCCCGTGGATGACAGGGAATAGCCTCTCTGAGTTATTGGATTAGCGTCACCAGGGCAGTTTTTGGTGCCAGATGATCGCTTCCCAATTTGATTACAATCACTTGATAATGAGGACAAGATGCTATAAAAATGACAGTGGTCTCGGTTGGATCTTTTATATTCTCCTCCTCCTTTTTCTTCCCGAAACCATCTACTATGCCAAAAATTTACACAAAGATTTAGTGTTGTTATACTAGGACATAATAAATTCATTTTACTTTTTATGATGTAACCTCTAAACACTGAGATCTTGGCTGGTAGTTAAAATATTTTTTTTAATGGAGCAAAAGTATGAATGCATTGGTTAAAAACAGTTTTTAATCCCATGTAGGTTTTATTTCAGGCCGAGCAGAGAGCAGAGCAGCCGCAGGAATGTACACTAACAAGAGTAATAAGCTAATTAAATAGCACACAAATGTTGTATTGTCTGGGTATTACTGCTTGAAGGTCGGGTCTCGGTTTACAATGGCAAAGGGAATTTATTAAGGGAGGATTATTTGACAGGGCTCTTTTTGGGTCACACGTTATGTGCGAGGGACGATAATTAGCGCCCCTTTTCTTCATTTTCCCTGCTGCGAATAGACTCTTTAAAGAAGAGAAGCCCATGCTCCTCGCTTCGTGAGTACCGCGTCACCCTCTGGGCTCCTAGGACCTTGGGCAGAGGCATGAAGGAAAAGGAGATGTATATTCACTGGGGCTGGGATTGGGAGTGGAGGACTGAGCCAGTTAGCTACAATAAGGGAAACACACTGGTCCAGGGCTTCCTGGGTTTTAAGACCTAACTAAAGAGGGAGCATGTGAGCACGGTGCCATGCGGTATTTTTGCCTCCCTGCCATCTTTAAACAAACACAGCAAGCAGTCCAAAAGCCCAAAGGTGGGTCTGGCACAAGCAGCTGGGTTTCCTGGTGACGGTAGACTGCGTCTTGGCATCGAGTCTGTGTTTACGGTCAAAGCGGCAGACGTGAGGTCATGAAGCAAAGACGGGAAGTACAAAATAACGACCGTATCGTACAGGCGCTGTGCACTCTGTGCTGCTTTGGAGGCCAGGGGAGGATGAAGGAGTCAGCTGGACTGCATCTGAGGCCCAGGCTTGCTCCATTCATCTGTCCACAGTTGCCCAATGTTCACCACCGCTCCCGGAGGGCAGTGAGAGCCGTGGAGAGCAGATGCTGTAATAACTCGTCAGGGGGATCTGTCAGGACTGGTGATCGAAGCTGAGTGCCAAAATCTCCTCAGTACTGGACACAGGAGCTCAGTACCTACTCAGTGTCTTACTCTTCCAGGGGTTCAGGTCATGGGCTCTGTCTTCCTTTTCTCTGTAGACCAGGCTGGCCTCGAACTCAAGAGATCCACCTGCCTCTGCCTCCCAAGTGCTGAGATTAAAGGCATGTGCCACCACCGCCTGGCCTGACACGAGTCTTGTGAAGCCTAAAATCCTACTCCCCAGCAACACATTTCCTCCAACAAGGCTACACCTAAAGCTTCCCAAACAGTTCCACCAACTAGGAACCAAGTATTCAGACATACGAGCTTATGGGGACCATTATCATCCAAACCACCACAGGCTCTGTCTGGCAGCATAACCCAGGGAGTTGCAGGCCTGTGGCGGGGAACTGAGACACACTTACTCGTCTATTTTTCCTCCACGTGCTCTTGTTTCCTCTAGAGAGGAGAGGAGGGATAGGTGTCACAGACAGAGGCTGTATGACATACTCAAGGATGCAGGACTAAGGGATGGTTAACGGGCCCATTTCCTGCCTCGGGGACACAAAGGATTGTGTACAAGTGCCAGCTTTGAGTATGACTGTGTATGTTACTTTGTCTAGTTACCTTACTGTAATTTGAAAGTTCCATTTATTTATACTGTGTGTGTGTGTGTGTGTGTGTGTGTACACGCCACGGTGCATGTGTGGATCTTACCCTCTGAGCGATCCCCTTCTCTCTTACTGTAGTTTTTGTAGAGCCCTAACTGAGTGTAATCTGAAAGCATTCTCTTGATGATTTGTGACCCTAAATCTCAGCACTTGGAGAGAAGAAGACGATCAAGCATTCAAGATACACAGTGAATCTGAAGACCGGATGGACTGACTAAATGGGACCTTGTTTTCACAACTCAAAAACAGTAAGTTAAAAAGCAGTTCTCTAGAAAAGTACCTTGAGACGCTATGATGAGTCACGCCATGACAAAGGTATTGCAGAGTAACCCCAAGAAGGAATTCGAGGAGGTTAGTGATCAACTGTGACGTCAGCAAAGATGTTACTGCGGGCAAGCCCTGCAGCCCAGCGGAGCCATGGCTGGGGAGAACAGCATGGCACATTAGACAGAGACTCTGGTCCCTGCCAGGCTAAAGCAACAAAAGACGTCTACAGTGAAATGGTTAAAGGGAGCGAAGTTGTTTCTGAAGATGCCTAATGTCCCGCAAAGGCAGCTTGGAGAAGCGGCTCTGGGGGAAGCATAGTTGCTTCAGAGGGAAAGGTCGTGAGAAGAGATGCAGTGTGTTTATGGGGGAAAGGCTTCCAGCCTTGGAAAAAGAGAGCCTGTTGGAGCCCAGGGAAGCAAATCTTTATGCGGGTGACCAGGACACAGAAGGACTGATAGCGTCCCCTGTTACCAAATCCAATCCTTCGTTCACACTGCAAACTGGAGTTAAAGCAGAATCCTGCGCGAGCCTGTGTGTGTTTGGCTCGAACGCTGATGCTATGTCTCCCCAGACTTTCTCTGTTTTCCAGTAAACTAGGGAATATCTGGCAGTCAGACGACAGGGAAGTAGCGCACGTTGCAACCAAAGATGTATGTGTCATGGGGAAAGGCATGGTCCTAGGACGTCAAAGAAAAGTCTAGCCCAGATCCAATAATGACTTCTCAACTTTTACTGTAACTCACCTAGAAACAGCACCTCTTCAACCTTCTGCAGCTCTATCACAAGCCCAGGAGTGAGAATGTGTGTGTGTGTGGGGGAATCTGCAAATTAAGTTACTATGTAATAGTTCTGGTGATATTTCGTTATATGAGACATACATCGGCATATTTTCCTTTTAGATCTCTTGGAAACAGTGTGGAATGAGCCATATTGTAGACATAATGACCGCTTGTCTGGGTTATTGCTTGCTTATTCATAACGTCTTGCCTCCTCAATCCCATGCTGGAGTCGCTAAAGGGACCGAGAGAAATATGAAGTAGAACCAGCGTTTGAACTAAGTGGGAGGGCCCTCAGATATGCCAGAGGTTTTAGGGGGCCCACGGGAGGAAGAAGAAAGCCTCTGCCAGCGTGTGAGGCTGTTGACATGTTCTGAATCCTTGGATATGTACTGTACAAAGGTGGGGCTCGGGAGAAGAGACGAGCTGCAGGAGACAAGGCTGGGAAACACTTGACCCTGTGAAGTTGCTCCAAAAGGTTAGACCTAGGTTCCCATTTGACTGTTGCCCAGGAGTGGAGATGGGTTCCTATGGTAACAGAAGGGACATGGTACTTCTACTCCCCCTACACGAGTGGGTGCTGAGTCTGAGGGCAAGGCAGATCAGAGCATCATCCTCAAACAACTGAGGCCAGGCTGGCAAGGAGGCAAGATGTCAGTATCTACATGCACCGGAGTTTAGCGTAAAGGAATGGATGTTTATAAATGTTTTGCATGTGTGCAGTGCCTGCGGTGCCCAGAAGACGGCTTTGTATCCCATGGATCTGCAGCTAAAGAAGGTTGAGAGCTGCCATGTGGGTACTGGGAATGGAACCCAGATCCTCTGAGAGAGCAGCCGGTGATATTAACCACTGAATCAACTCTCCATCCCAACATTCCCCTTTGGAAATATTCCTCTCTCCCTTTTCTTTTTTTTTTAAAAATTTATTATGTATACAGTATTCTCAGTACTCTGTCTGCATGTATGCTTGCAGGCCAGAAGAGGGCACCAGATCTCATTACAGATGGTTGTGAGCCACCATGTGGTTGCTGGGAATTGAACTCAGGACCTTTGGAAGAGCAGGCAGTGCTCTTAACCTCTGAGTCATCTCTCCAGCCCTTCTCTCTCCCTTTTCTCTCATGTTCCCTTAATTATTCTCCAGTTGGATTTGTTGCTCTAGCTTTTCATTATTTTTTTCTTGGCTTTTTTTTTTTTTGAGACAGAATTTTTGCTATGTATCCCAAATTGGCCCAAACCATTGATCCTCCTGCCTCAGCCTCTGGAGTGCTTGCATGGCAGGCATTGCTGAGTTACTGGCTTTCTTGGTGCACTTTCTAAACACTTGCTAGGGTTTTTCCTTGTTCCAGTTGATTGACAAATGCTGGATGCCTTAGATATTTGTGCAAGGCCCAGTTACTCTTTACCTACATTCTTATCCTGGGCGATCTTCTCTGTGGTAGGCTATGTTATTGACCCCGGTTTCAGCGGCTCTCCCATTCTATCCAGGTTTGTCACTGGGTAGGCATACTTCTCCTGCCCCGGACTTGGGACTTGGGACCTAGCATGTGTAATAACTTGCTTTAGGTAATCATATATTGGCAGAGTTAAAGATGCATCCTGAGCTTAGACCGGACCTCCCATACTTCCTGTTCCCTTGGTACGGTGCCATAGCCATGGCCTAGCTGGCCCATGGGAAACCAGGAGGATAAGAGGTGGGCTTATAAGGATAGAGAGTTGCTTGCTGACCCACAGACCTGCAGGCAGTGACGGAGATGTCCAGCTAGAATGTCAGTGTCAGACACAGGCACACACAGATTCATGCCATCGTATGAGTGTTGGGAACGGCTGTGCGGCAACAGCAAGCCAACACACCATCTGTCTGTGTGGGACTTCCAAACGCAGGGCTTGAGCTTTGGCCTGGCTTTGTTTGTGCTTCAGACTTGTATGTTCAGCTTAGTACTTGGCATCTCCATTCCATGCCTAAGAAGCGCTTCAAGCCAATGCATAAACAACAGTAATGAATAATTTTTAAAGATCAAGACATCGTTATTTTTATACCTAAATCTGCCTTCTCCCTTCTAAGTAAATGATATGATCATCCTTCTGCTTGTTCAAACACAAACTATTGGGAGGCATTCCTGATTCTCTTTTCTGTCTCCTTTTGTATTTAGTCTGCTACCAAGCCCCGCGTAGTTTCCTGGGAACCGTTTAGAACACAGCTCCTTTCCCCTGCCTTCCTTCCCTGTATACCATCTCTTACTTGAAGACTTCAATACCCCTTTGTTAATCTTTCCTGCTTCCACTTCCGTCCTGCTTTCGGCCTCTTCTCCACATATCAGCAGAGGAATCTTTTGAAAGAGTAAGTCAGGTCGTGCCTGCCTCTTCCCCTCTTGCCATGCTCCTCACTGTTATCTAGAATAAATTCCAGACTCCTCCAAGGCCCCTGTGTTCCAATCCCATTGGCCTCATGGGTCTTGTTGCACAGACCCTCAAATCCTTGATTGGGGAGGCGTTCCACTCGCCACTCCCTTTTATAAGAGTATTTGCTCCTAGCTATTCACATGGCTGCTGCTTTCTCACTGTGTAGTTGGCAGCTTCAGGACCATCTTTGTTTTAGAAGGATGCCCACCTCCATTATCACGTTTATTGTTGCTATGGTGCCGGAATCCTCCTGTACAAAGGCCCTGCTTATCTCAGCTTCTTGGATTGCGGTTGGCTGCAATTTTCAGCTCTCAGCCTCTTTAGAAGCTGCTTTGCTACAAGAAAGTTGCTTACCCGAGCCTGTACCCCTGCCTGGGAGAACTATGCTTAGGGGCACAGATAGAGGCCCACCCATCTCAGTAGAAGGCTTGCACCTGGGAAGAGGGTATTTCTCGTGAAGTCGGAGGCTGCTGTTGGGTGTGCTTTCCAGCCCTCCCCCCACCCCCCAGTTTTTAAAATTACATTTTTATTGAGTGATTGCGTAGGGGTAGGTACACACCATGGCCTGGGGGTAGAGGTCAGAGGGCACCTTGCCAGGGTCAGCTCTCTCCCTTCCACCACAGGGATTCCAGGAACCAAACTCAGGTAGCCAGATTAGCAGCACTTGTCTGCTGAACTACCTCACTGGCCTGCCAGCAACTTTTTTTTTCTCTTCTGAGAGTAAAGGAAACTCATTACTTCTGAGTCTCCACAGTACAAAAGCATGGACTCAGACCCGGGGATGGCTCGGCGGGTGAAGGTGCTTGCGGCCAAGACTAATGACCTGCGTGTGATTCCAGAACCCATATGATGGAAGAAGAGGTTCAGTCCCTGCAAGTTGCCCTCTGACCCAAACAGACACAGTGGCGTGTGCATGCCCACCCACATACACACTCATGCACACACATACACACCCCAAAATAAGAACGCCGCTTTTGTTAGTAATGATGACTCACTGTAGGAAGAAATACCCGGTTCATTTCCCCATGTCTTGGTCCCTGACTCATTCCAGGAAATGATCCTGAGGACCAGAAGGAATGAAAAGGTTCAAAAGGAACTGGAGTTGGCTGTCCCTGCAGTCTGAGAACGTGCGCGATAAGGAGGGGATGCTTTGTACAGAGATGAAGAGCAAAGGCTGTGGGGGTTCAGACCCAGCCTGTGGGTCTGCTTTGTTTATCTACTACACTGCGGCTTAGATGCTTAACCGAGCTTCCTCCGTGCTTCAAACAGGGGCTACGGTTGCATCTGTGTCCCCGGGGTGCATCGGATTGTTGTGATGATGAGTCACAGGAAACCGTTTTCCAAGGAGATAGCATTTGACTTCAGGCGAGTCATGGGCCTCCGAGTTTTCATGGGCACCATCAAATCAGAACACGGAGTTCTAGCCCCTCAGCCAGGTGGAATACAAACGCTGAGAAGGTGGGGACAGACCAGGCTCCAGTCACCTTGCCACTGGGGCTTTTCCGGCTGTATTTGTAGCTCCCTAGCAGAGCCCCTACCGGCGGAAAACGCCATTGCTCATCTGCGCATGCTCCCAGTTGGTTCCCAGCTAGCGAGTGTTGGCCTTGTGCTCACCTGTCTGCCTCTTCCCCTCTTTATTCCTTACTGGAGCGAGGACACACAGACTCTGCACAGAAGGCAATAGATGCTGAGCCCGTGCACACCGAGAAATGATATCTCTCTGTAGAGTGTGATTATTACTTCTGCTGTCTTAGTGTGGCAAGCGTCTTTGACACGTAGATGGTGGTCTAACTGTACAACTTGAAACTGCTTAGGGCTTTCTCTTCCTCCTCTTTTTCCTTTGCTATAAGCAAGAAAAATGGAGCAACTTCTTTTGTTTTTATTTTTTTTATTCTCCCCCTTCCTTTAGAGGAGGAAACAGGAAAAAAAAAAAGAACCAGGAGGTTAAAAAAAAAAAAGAGGTTAGTTGTCTTATGTAGAATCAAAAGTGAGTTTGATATTTTTGAGGGGAAAAAAAGATGGTTTCAAAAAAATACATTTAGAGCTAGAGAAAGCTGGGAGAATATTGGGCTTTCTGAACGCAGACTAGAGTGAAGGTGTCCCCGTGCCTCGGCCACAGGAAGTCACGGATGCAGTTTGGAAACCCGACTGATGAAATATTCTGTGGAAACTCTCCTGGTCACAAGTGCTGCTGGCTCAAGACTCCGACATAGGGAACGCACACTGCTAGCCTCTGTTTTTGCCCAAAGCCTGAGGATAATTCACTTAATCCCAGGTTGACCTCCCTATAGAATCAGCTTGCAGGGCACAATACAGAAGGCAGGGGGAGGGCGGTGGAGTTAATTACTGAGTTTTGGTCTGTTCAACGCGTGAAGCACTTACTGGGGTTTTGACGTGAGTTGAGGGCCTTGAATTCTTTCTCAGCTGGAATGTGCTGGAACTTCCCAATTGACCTGAAAGAATGCCTAGAATTTCTTTTCTAGTATGGTCACTGTTACTTCTCTCAGAGGCACCCCCCCCCCCCCCCCCCCCCCCCCCCCCCCCCCCCCGCCCGCCCCCCTCCCTCTCTCTCTCTCTCTCTCTCTCTCTCTCTCTCTCTCCCCCCCCCCCCCCCCCCCCCCGTGACTGGACGACAAGAGCCCCTGGCTGGCTCACAGGGAGCAAAGCCGGCCAGTGTTTCCCAGTAGAGACTAGGGAGGGAAGCCTTGGCTTCTTCTCATGGGGGCTTCAGGCAGAGCTGTTGTAAATAGTTAAAGCCTATAGGAATACTCAAGAGGATGGTCAGGATGGCCAGAGCAGGACCTTATCAGTGGCGGGAGGCGGAATTCTGCTGCCTCCTCCTAGGCATTAGGCAGAATTCAGCAACTCCTGTTCTGTGGTCATTTCCCAGCTACAGCCGCCTTCCGCCCTGGAAATCCATGAGCCATCTAGGGGCTGTAGTTAGTACAGTCATGATGACCGGGCCTCCTGCATTGAACTTGCTCTTTGATGATGGAAATTCATTTTGTTTTATGAGACAGGGTCGTACTCTGTAGACCAGTCTGATCTGGAACTCACTTGGTAGGACAGGCTGGTGCTGACCTAACTGAGAACTGCCTGCCTTTGCCTCCCGAGCACTGGGATTAAAGACACGCGAACCGCCAGGCCTGGCTGGAAATTTCTTTTCAATCATTGCAGAAAGCAAGTGATGGATACATACACTGGCAATAGAGAAACTACAGAGTAGCGTGTCTAGCTCCTGAAGGCCTCTCCACCCCGGGGTCTAAGCTCCAGCAGGGTAGGGCTTTCCCATGGTGATAGGGAACACGTGTTAAGCTAGGGCAAATTTGCAACCCAACAAATCAGACAGAGACGAGAACTTGAAGCTTTAAACCAGGGTTGTGTGGCTGAAGGATCTTATAATTTGACTGTCTCTGATTTTGAAGAATTGGTTTGTTAGGTAATTATCATGTGGCCTTGGGCAAGTTACTTTACTTCCCTTAATTCCACACCTTTGAAATAATCCCTACGGCAAGGGTTGTTCTGGGAAGAATAAATTTATGTTATTATTATGATGGTGTCTGGAACTCTGAGAATATCAAATTTTCTGCTACTCCCATCTTTATCCCCACTACCGTTGCTATGGGGTTTATTTAATTGACTTCTTAAGGGTTAGGAAAGGGAAAATATGGGGACGTGGGAGGATAGTATGGGGGGCAAGAATGAGCAAAGTACAGTGATACACATGTATAGAATGTCACAGTAAAACCCATTGTTCTATCTGCTAACTAAATTAATGAAAAAAGAAAGAACAAATATATATGTATATTATATATAATCCTATATAATTATTATACATATATTTGTTCTTTCTTTTTTCATTAATTATTTTAGTTGCCCCCAAATAGATTCTGAGCTATTCTTTTTTTTTTTTTTTAAAGACTTTATTTATTAAGTATACAGTGTTCTGCCAGAGGAGGGCATCAGATCCCATTATAGATGGTTGTGAACCACCATGTGTTTGCTGGGAATTGAACTCAGGACCTCTGGAAGAGCAGCCAGTGCTCTTAACCTCTGAGCAGTTTCTCCAGCCCC
Source organism: Alexandromys fortis (assembly GCF_014885135.2). Classification (NCBI taxonomy): domain Eukaryota; kingdom Metazoa; phylum Chordata; class Mammalia; order Rodentia; family Cricetidae; genus Alexandromys; species Alexandromys fortis. Next base: position 3,477,020 of record NW_026067932.1, read on the forward strand.
CTAAGCTATTCTTGAAGTTGTAGGACACTTAATGCTTTATTCTTACATGTGCTATTTTAATTTCTGTTTGAGAAAGAAAATTAAATTTAAAAAAGATACTGAACGCTGAAAAGCCAGGCTATGGGCAATGAAGCTTTGAGAGCCACTTCTCAAATAGGACAAAAGGGTAATACAATTTCAATAGGGTAAGACTTGGGCTAAGAGAAAAGTTGTGGGAGGGACAAGGCTTTCTTAACGGACTGGACTTTCCTGAGACATTCGGTAAACCTATAACATTTGGAGGGGTGCAAATTAGGGGCCCTTCACCCGTGCTGTTTAGGAATGTAGCTGCTACATTTTTACTTAAATGGTTTAGCCTGACATTTCCCAAAGACAGAGAACACGCTGAAGGAAACAGCCTTTAACAGTGTTCTCAGCTGTTAAAAGAGCTCCGTAGGTCACGGAAGGTCACTGTCAGGCAAGGGCCTCTGGACCAATTGTTGCAGGACTCTTCTCGGGAGGGACTTAGCTTCTCACAAGGAGACTCCTCTACTTGTCCTTGATTTCTCTCTTTGCACCCAGCACGGAGTCGGCTAGCCGGTGCTTTATTGCTCACCATCTAGAAGGCCAGCTGCAGCTGCAGAGTCTCTGTTCTGATTGTCTGTGTCTTGGGCCCGCGTCTTGGAGATAGTCCTCAGGCTGCCTTTTCCCAGCATCTGTTCCCGTTCACCTTACCCCTCTCTTGAGCCTACAGTGGGGTGCAGCTCAGTTGTGTGAGCTACTGGCACTGTCTGAAGGGAAATTAGGAAGCCGTCCAGGCAACCTGATTTAGGAGGCAATGAAAGGCACATCTGACCAAAAATATCTCCCGCACTGGCCTGCCCCCAGCACCGAAGATCCCTGATTAGAAGTGCCCATTAAAAGCTTTTCCGAAGAGGAGCAGAGAAAAATATATAGCTCAATAAAAACAATAAAAAAATTAAAAAAATATATATTAACTCCCCAGCTACAATAAAATGCATTGTTTGTAGAAAATTACTATTAAATTAAAAAAATATCAAAGATAGGCATGCAGGTACTTCAGTTATGTTCGCTACAGGTTAAAAAAGTAGGGCTACATGAAGTGTGTACTTGGAGGGATAGCCTTTGAGTTCTCCTTTCTCTCCACTTTGATTCTTAGTCCACAGTGCCACCAAAGGCTACTGACTCTACTACTCAAAAAGTGACATCTGTGACAAGGGCCAGCTAGGTTTCTAGCCAGAGGAAGATATATTTGCAGAGACAAACCTAGTGAATCATTCTATGACTCTGCAAATTCTGTTCCAGTATCTGGTGGCGGTGCTTCTCGGTCACGTCAAGACGCCACCCATATCTGAGTCACCGTTGATGAGCATGCTGATTAAAATTTTCCTCCCTGGTTGGGCGTGGCGGTGCACGCCTTCCGACCTAGCACTCGAGGGGTCAGTGCAGGAAGGTGGGAAGTTCAAGGCCACCCTCAGTGACTTAATCGAACCGCAACAACAACATTGATAAATAAATAGTGTTCGTTCCTATTCTGTACCCAGACCTTTGCAAATGCCACAGAGAGCTGACTCGGGGACACTGTATTAAAAAGTTATGTCTGCTTGAATTTTACGCAAGCTACTAGCAGAGCCTTAGAGGCAAAGTGTGTAAATTCTGAAGGCACAAATATCAGGGGTCACAGTCTAGCCTTGCCAGTTATTCACTCTGCCGTTTGGACAACTTAATTATTGGACCTCTTTGACCCTTCGTTTCAGCCTAAAAATAATATTGACCTTACACAGCTATTATTATATGTGGCCAGAGGAGCCAATCCATGTAAAGTTTAGCGTGGTATCTGGCATATGGTGATTTCAAAGGACATAACCGCTGTGATGATTACCATGTCAACAGGCTTTTAGGCAATGGATACCGACTGTAATTATTTTGTACTCTGTGAATGGTAAATTTAGAATCCCATCTTAACATACAGTAAAATCAAATTGCCTTTCTTGTTTTCCTAATTTTTAAAGACTTGTTTTATGAGTACGAGTGTTTGCCTACATGCGTGTGTGTGTGTGCACCACACGCATGCCTGGTGTCTTAGGAGACCAGAAAAGGGGGTCAGATCCCCAGAAAATGGAGTTACCAATGGTTGTGAGGCCACACGTGGGTTCTGGAAACCAAACTTGGCTCCTCTGAAAGAGCAGTGAGTGATCTTAACCCCTGAGCCAGCTCTGCAACCCAGGCCTCATCATTTTTATTATCCTTTTCTAGTGTTTCTTTAGTGTTTTATCTCCTCGAGGCATATTAGTTCCTCAAACACAACTAATAGGCATTAGGCAGAAATAGTGATAAATATTCAAAAAGCAAAAATTAGGGTGTGTAACCATGGTAACCAACTTCTTAAGTAGTTGGCTGAATGTACCACTTCAGCCCACACTTACTAGAGCGAGCCATCTCATTCTCTCTCCAGTTGCTGTTTTCCTTTCTCCTTCCCCTTTTGTGTCCTGCCTCTTCCTACCCGTCCTCGGCTGGCAGAGTGCCGGCGTTCTATATTCCTCCCTGTTTCCTTGTCTCACTCTGGATGCAAGCAGAATTTGCCCACACAGCGCAAGTCACAGCCGAGAGAATTGATTTGAAATGCCGTTGGGTTTCACAGCAGCTTGGTCAGGGTCATTACCGATGAATGCAGAAGCTTCTTTCCTGTTCAGATGGACCTCACAAAGCCCAGCCAAGGGGAGAGACGGACTCTTACCGTTTTTTTGTCTTAAAGGAGATGGCCACAGGCAGCGTTGTAACAAAGACAGTAGAGAATCACAGAATATAATAGAACACGCCGGCATCTTAAGTATGGAGAAGGAGAACAAGGGAGACGTAGAGCTTCAATGCTCTTCTCTCAACCAGGATCCAAGAGAAACGACAGGCAGGAAAATGTCACAGCTGGCCTCAGTTCCCATGGAAGCCTTTCTGTTAGCCGAATCCTTGTAATAATGCCTGAGGCGTGAACTTTGTGAGTTAGAATGCAGAGGCTCAAATCCAGGCTTCCTGCTCGTGAGCAGAGTGCCCTTGAACAGTTTTTTTTTTTTTTTTGTGCCTCCTTTTCCTCATCTGGGAAACGGACATAGTGATCTGACACGTAGCAGGAGTGTTTCGGGGGATACATGAGAGTAACACCCAAGAAGCAATTAGGATTCTTTATATAAAATGTAATTATTTTGGTATTGTGCATGTGGGCAGATGGGTATGTGTACTGTGACACACTTGGGGAGGTCAGAGGGCAACTTTGCAGAATCAGTTCTCCCCACCTTTGTGTGGATTCTGGGGATCAAACTCAGTTGCCAGGCTTACATCGCCAGGTGGCAGGTGTCCTTGCCTGTCCTCACTTATAGATTCTTAATTGGTATTTGTTATTTTGTATACTTTTTCATTCACCAATTCTTTGTTGTTGTTATTGTTGTTTTTGTTTGCTTTGGTGTTTTGGGGATGGGATCTCTCTTTGTAGCCCTGGCTGCTTTCAAACTCGGAGAGGTACTCCTGCCTCTGCCTTGAAAATACTGGGATTAAAGGTGTGTGCCACCACACTGGGCATGGGTCACCAGGTTCTCTTTGCTACTCCTGGTTGGTTGCACCCAGGCATTCTGAGCAGATCCTCATACGGGGCTATGGATACTTGCTAGAAGGTCCTTTTCTTTCCAGCAAGCAAGACCTCTCGTCTGGCTTCTATTTCTTGCTGTTCAGAGGCACACACTATGACTTATCAAACTCAGGCCCACTGAGGCATTCTAAGCAAGTGTTCTACTGAGGAGGGTGTCCCTACCCCTTACTGGAATGAACAGTCTCACATCTTAGAAATAAGTGTTTGATCCAGTGCAAATTCTTTTTTTTCTGCATTTTTAGTTGTTCAGCATATATGAATACTAGAGACTTAAGCATTTACCATTTAAAAAGATCATAGGTTTCAAGCATATTCGTTAATGTTTGAATAGTACGGAAACATTTACACGTCTTCACTGCAGCGCAAGGACCGGAGTGGGCATCAGGCTTGAGAAAGTCCGTCCAGACACATCCTTCTCCAGAACAGCTGGGAACGAGCCGTCAGTCATGCGAGGCACACTCCTTCGTCTCTGTTCCATTCTTATCATACCAATCTCCCTTGCAAAACTGAAGCTGTTCATAAATATTTTCCTCCCAAACTGTGGGAAATAAGTTGTGAGCAACTAAGGCGGACTCTTTGCTAAGGTTACGTTAGGGGGCGGCTTATCATCGAAACAATGAGCACAAAGCAGTTCAGTCCTGGGGCCTCTGACAGAGGCCAACAGGGTGCTCACCCTTGTCCTACCGGATTCCAGGAGAGTGGCAGATGGACAGCCACCGCAAGACATTTTCAAGGGTCCCCCACCCCCAACCTTCAGAGGGCCATCTCTGATCATTTAGAAAAGGATTTGTTTTGCAAGGACTTCAAGTGTCCCAGGGAACTGTTTACCCGTACTAGGGCTGCTGTGTGCTTAACGCTGCCAGATGCGCCTGGCTGCTTGACTCATGGTCACATCCCCACAGATCTGACCGCGTTACATGGACACTATTAAAAGACCATCCTGTTACTGAGACTTTCCATTGCATCAGATACTAAACATCAGTCACATTCCTCTACAGGGACAATGATGTAAGAGGGGCACAGGCTGTGTTGACCTCGGGCCCATCAGGATAGGTATGTGCGGATTGCTCAACGAGCGGCTGACTAATTAAAGCCCCAGTGGTACAGGGAAGAAAGCTCCAGGGGCATAGACGTTTCCCCTGGAGCTCCTGAGGGATGGGTTTCGGTTCAAATGCTGCCATACATGGAAGTTCGGTTTGACTCTGTTGACTCAATGGTTGATCCAGGTGGTTATTTTGTCAAAATGCTCAGAATACAGAGAATTCCCAGACCCACAGAGAGCAGCCCTGGCAGGGATGGGGCGGTGGGATGGTGTTTTGTTTGGGATCTAGCAAAGAAAGCTTGCCTGGAGACCAGAGTGCAGAGCTAGCCACTAGTTAACCATAGAGGCCAGGCAGTGGTCGCACACACCTTGAATCCCAGCACATGCCTTTTTGACCCCAGTACTTGGGAGATACACGCCTTTAATCCCAGCACTAGGGAGGAGGAAACAGGAAGTGATATGGCTGGGCAGAGAGAGGAACATAAGGTGAGTGGAGACAGAAGCTGGTCCCTTTCAGGCTGAGGAGGGGGCGAAATAAGAAGTGGCTGTGGCTCGAGCCTTAGTCTCTGATTTTTCAGCATTTACACCTACCTATATCTGACTCTGGGTTATTATTATTAAGACCAATTAGAATTCGTACCACAGAGTGGAATATAGTGTTAATAAAAAATCCTAAGAAGGGCGGCTCCGCCGGCACAAAGAAGTCCCATTAGGTCAGATCAAACAAAATTAAAATGCCCATCGTTTTATTAAGTACAGAGCTCTCGGGTGGCCAAGTGCATGGTGGGGAGACAGAAAAGTGGGGAGCCCATGCAAATGTTTCTCCTCTGGGAGCCCACTTAAATACCCTGTAGCATGCTGGGATTTGGAGTCCTGACCAAAGCAACTCCCAGGCCAGGGAGGCTGGGATGGATGCCAGGGGCTGGGGCCACGCTCCAAACTTAACATGTAGTAAGGAGCAAAACAAGAATTCTCCCCTTTTTCTTTCTCTAAGACCCACCTCACCCCAACTTTCACAGCTCCCCACTTTGGAAACCAAAGGGTGCCCCCTGGATGTCGAAAGCAACAGCGGGAAGACTGCAAGTGATTTCAGAATCAGAGATTAAGAAATTATTATAATATGGATTTCTTTTTAATGTTGCAAGAATGGTGGTTTAAAGAGCACCTATACGGAGGAAAGTTCCAGTCTCAGGGGACCTGCACTAATCAGCTTTCTGTTGTGGCAAAACCCTGGGGTGAACATCTTAGTTGAAGAAGGACCGATTTTGGCTCTCGGTAACAGAAGTTCCAACCCATGGTCACTTGGCCATGTTGCTCTTGGGCCTGTGCTGAGGCAGAGAGAGCATCATGGTGGGGGTGCAGAAGAGCAAAGCACCTCCCCTCAAGGGAGCCAGAAAGCAAAGAGGTCCAGGAAGGAAAGGACTGTATCTCCAAGGGCACCTCCCTTCCTGTCACCAGGCGCCACTTCCTAAAAGTTCCACCAGGGGTGATGACCAAGTCTTTAGCAGGCCGGCCTCAGGCCAGGGGACACGCCAAGGTGACAGAGACGGAAAACATTACCGCCCAACAGTTAGGCAAATTATATAAAATTAACCTTTTGGTTATGACTTTACTTGATCATATTTTAAAACTACCACTGGCTGATTTTTTTTTTTTTGTCGGGAAAAATAACTGCAGAAACAGCACAGTAAGAGCCAGTCAAGTAAGAGGGGAACCTGTTTTCCCTGGAAGGACAGACATTGCTATGATCTGTTTTCAAAGGCTGAGAAACCATGTAATCCAGTAAGTGTGTTTTTAGGTTAGGGGGTGATCTTGCATTGTGCTGAAGTTTTCCCCTCCTTAATGCTTCCCATTCAAGCTCTCTCTTTACAGTGTAATCAAATATCTCAAACATTAGTGTGTGCGCCAGTGAGTGTGGTCGGAGGACAACTTTCTGGGAGCTGGTTCTCTCTTTCCACCTTGTTGAGGCGCTCTCCCTTCTTTCTTCCCTCCCTCCCTCCCTCCCTCCCCCCCCCTTCTTCCTAATCTTTCCCCTTCTTCTTCTACAGGGTATTTCTACCCAGTCCTAGCTGTCCTGGATATCAGACAGGCCNTCTTCTTCTTCTTTCTTTCTTTCTTTTGACACAGGGTTTTTCTGTGTAGCCCTGACTGTTCTGGAACTCTCTCTATAGACCAGGAGGGCCTCAAACTCTGAGATCCACTGCCTCTACCTCCTGAATGCTAGGATTAACTTTTTTTTTTAACATTAATTTCTTTTCCATGTGTATGGTGTGTTGGCATGAGTGTGTTCTGGTGTGTATGTAGAAGCCGGAGGACAACCTGATGGAGTCAGTCCATTTCTTAATTATTGCGTGAGTTCTGGAGCAGGTCATAAGGCTTGCATGGCAAATGCTTTTAATTTGCCCACTAAGTCATTCCCTCATAATTTATTTTCTAAATTTAAGGAATTAGATTTAAGTCCCCTTATTGAGAGACGTTAATCTTTAGCACTATTGAAGAATTGGCTAGGAGACAAAGGTCAGGAGGTCATATTTTTTTATTACATACATGAAATATAAAAACAAATTCACAAGGCAATATATATATATTTTTGTGAGTCCACAGGACCTCAGAGAAAAATATGCTCCGGATATGAACCTAAAGTTTAGGCACTGTGGCTCTGGTTTGTAAATTCAAGTACACTAGAAACTGTATGCGGCGTGGCTATGCCTGGATAAAGAAAATGAAGGATAATGAAAACCAGTAACGCGTGAACTATCACATATATTGTGTTATGAAACAGGTAAATGTCACGACCATGTACTGTTAATAAAAGAAGGGAGAAAACTGGTCCAATGTTCATGTTTAAATACTAAACACACACACACAAAAAAAAAACAGAACAAATTCTGCGTTTACAATCATTTTCGAAGTGTGTCCAAGTGCATCACAAATAAATGAGCTTTTTTGACAGGTAAAGCCTACTTCCCCTTTATGCAAACATATTTCTACGTTTGTGGTTTCTTTCTCTTCTTTTAAAGTCTCTCTATCTCTCCTTCTTCTTCTTTTTTTTTTTTTTTTTTTTTTTTAAGTTTCAGTATGACAAGTATCTTGCAATCTAACCTCTCACCCCGAACCAAGACTTTCACACAACGTTCTCCTTTTAGGCTGCGTCTTTGCGGTGTTTCTCCCAATGTCTAGAGCTAAATGGCATCGTTTCCTTTATCCACGGCTCCTGGGTCTCTATCCACCCATGGTGGCAGTGCTTCTGTCTCGGCAGGTCTTCACACAGCTCTTCTCTTCCGGTCAGGAGCCGGCTCCAAATATCCACAACATCAGCGGTAGGTAAAGTGCTTTACGCAAGGAAATACTATGTACACACACGTGACGTTCCTCTCACGTCCTGCCCACCCAAGTCCACACACAGCACACAGCAAGGCTCTTTTTAAGAAACACTTTTCTTAAAAAAAAGGTTGAGTTGGGGGCGGGTCCCTAAAAATCTCATTAATTCCTTAAATAGCATCAAATACAATGGACATGACACATCTCAAGCTGGGAGCAGACCTCGCCAGGGATACAGCCCCTGACGGATGCGTGCTAAACATCACGTCGCTATTCAAATATTCTCCATAGCTACGACTTTCAGAACCAGTTCCACAGACAGCAGCGATCAGCTCAGGGTTTCATTTCTCTTTCTGAAACAAAACTGTGTTTGAGCGCAGATCTAGAACAGATAGGTCGGACAAGGCCTAGGCATCAGAACCTTTTTCTACATTTTGGCACTTCAAAAATATTCCAGTTTCATTTCAAGATCTCTTTCCCATGACACGCGTGTCTCTGTGTGCCTCACGTGTGCAGTGCTATTTGCATTCTTTCTTTAAGATGTGCATGACCTTTCTCCCAAGAGCTGGCTTCCAGCGCTGGACAAAGCTTTTCATATTCACAACAAGTTTGCCTGTTCTTACGTCTTCGTGTCCAGCCACGAGGTACTCCAGACCTGAAAGCACAGAGGAGACGCACGCGTGACACTCTGTTAAAGGAGGGGATACAACTTCCAGAGTTTCAGACAGCCCCGGTCCAGACTTTCATATAGGCAGGGACAGAAGGTAGGAAACTCGTTCAGTTCCCCCTGTTAAGCAAGAGTCCCCGGACTCAAACTCAGGGCTGTCTGGTTCTAGACTCTGAGTGGGAAAGAAGAGAGGGATCGATGGGCGCTCAGTGCGTCACTGTTCCCTGGAGATCACTCCAATTAAGAAGGATTTACACCTGGCAGCGGTGGCAACGCCTTCCATCCCAGCACTCGGGAGGCAGAGGCAGGTGGATCTCTGTGAGGTCAAGGCCCGAGCGAGCTCCAGAGAAACCCCTGTCTTGTAAAACAAAAAACAAAAACAAAACAAAATGAAACAAAAAAAGAGAAGGACTTTACAAAACTAAAGCAATGTGAGGAAAGCATTAGAACTGTGAATGACAGAAAATGACAAGAGTTCTCTCTATACAGCTGTATAAAATGACATACAATGACATGTATCTTTCTATATAGTTATAGTTGAGGACTGAATAGATCTTTGTATTTGAAGAATAAATATATCCTACTTATTTGTTTATGAACAAATTAAAGCAAAAATAAAAATTAAAAATCTAATGAAACTTGACCACAGTTAGTGCTGCCCCTGTAATTAAAAAAAATTTCAGGCTTTGAGTAAAATATTTTGGCTAACAAAGGCACAGAAAGATGGAGTGTCTCTTTATGTACTAGTTAAGGAAATGACAATATTCCTCATTACATATTTGTAATGGTGTCAGTTTTGATATTTTGAAACAATTTTATAAAATGTAGGGCATATAACTTTCTAAGACAAGGAGTTATATAGTTATAACATTTAGCTAAAATTTTAAAGTATATAACTCTTTGTCTTAGAAAGTTATTTTAACTAGATGTTAAAATTCAAATATATGTTGGCTTAAATCTTTGAGTCATACAGAGTGATGCATGCCTGTAATCCTAGTTATGATGTCTGCTTGCAACACTAAGGCAAGGGGACCCCAAGTTTGAGGTCACCTAGGCAACTTAGCAAGGCCTTAAAATAACAAGGACTTAGGACTTAGCTCAGACGTAGAAGGCTTGTCTGGCAATGCACAAGGACCAAGGTTAAATCCCTAGTAAAACAAACATACAAGCTAGTATGTAGTTTGTTTTGTGTATGGATATGTGTGTATGTATATATATGTATATATATACACACACACACATATTTTGCTATTGTCTACTATTTAAATAATAAAGTTCTCTTTTTACAAATACAGTAAACATTTTAAAACTTCTCTATGTGTATAAGTATGTCTTGTTATTGCCCAATGTTTAAGTAATAAAGTTCTCTTTTACAAAATCTTTGGGGTTGGTGAGATGACTCGGTGGTTAAGAGCAGTGGCTGCTCTTACAGAGGACCCTGGTTTGATTCCCAGCACCCACATGGCAGCTCACATCCCTCTGTAACTCCAGTCCCAGGAGACCCGGCAGCCTTTTCTGGCCTCTGGGCACTGCATGAACAAGATGTGCAGATATTCATGCAGGCAAAACACCAAGATACATAAAGATAAAGGCCTAAAATAAAAATAATAATAGCAACTTGTAGATCAAAACCAGTATTTTAAATTACTTTAAAGTCACAAATAGAACAAATAGTTCAGGAATTTACCATCTGAATTATTAATATTAAACTAATACAAATGATGCTGAATAAACCCCCAGCGTATGGAGTACCATCAAACCATAGCACACGGTCTTCGTTTACATCCCTTAATATCGCTTACATTTGTCTGTCTTACAGGTTCATATCTGCTTTGTTATATGTTTGAGGGCACAATATTTTTTGTCTATAACAAAAAGGAAGTGTACTCTGGTGCTAGCATTGGCATTTAAAGACACACGGCTGATGAAATGTGTGTACGAGTCACAGGGGACTGGGCTGGCGCAGACAGCCAGTGGATCGCTCCTGTTCAAAGGCAGCGCAGCAGAGAAGTTGAGGCGTGAGTTTTTAATCAGCCTTCTTTAGTTTTCATCATTGGACATGTAAAAATGGAAAAACAAAAGCAAAATGAAACAGCGTCTGGTTCTGCTTTGGCAGCTTCCAGATTTTTCTTCAAAGCAAGTAAACATGTTTTCAAGAATTCTTTGAATAATTGCGCTTATGTTTTCAATTGTGATGAGCTCAGAGGGTTCTTGGACTCTGGCAGAAACCTGAGCAGGAAATAGAGCTCACTTCCTGGAGGGTGGCTCAGACGGTCAGAGCTTTTGTTTTTAATGTCATTCTGCAAAACTGGACAGACCTTTTTTTCCCCTTCTGCCAAGATAATAGAAAATTGCTCAGGAGAGCCCTTAAGCACAGACCATTGGGAAACAGAACTTAAATGAACGACTCTTATCTTCCCATATTCAGAAATCCAAAATTCTTACTTAGTCTTCGGAGTTATGCTTTGGAACTATTTACTTTTATAATAAAAACGTTTTCCTTCTATCTTATTGAAATTTAAATGAGATTAAGTAAAACATTAGAGGGATGAAAGAGGTAAGAAATTAGTTAACCCGAGCAAACTATTTTTGTTTTAAATCACCGGTTAAGTGTTTAGATTAAGGGGATATTTTGTTTGTAGTTTTTCTGTTATCTGTTTCTTTTAATTTGTTAATTAAAAAAAACACACACAGAGAAGAGTTCTTTCTAGCGTAACTGTGCTTTCCTGGCTCAGAAGGGGAATAAATTAGATCTAGAATATAAAGGATGCTCCTGCCTCATCTCATCTGCCTACAGCCCAGGCCATGGCTGCTCCAACAGGAAGTCACGGAGCGCATGTACAGGGAGGCAGGCATTTAGAATCGATCATCTGAGCATTATAGTATATTTGGGTGCTAATGCTGCATGGGTATCAAAGATAGACTGTGATCAGACATCTATATCCTATCCTGCCTTCAAATTTAGCGGGAGGGGGGGGAGGGCGCAGAGAAGTAGACGAGGACACGGAACGTGAGGTGTATGTTTAGGTGTAGGATGCAGTTTTGTTATCCTTAGCAGAGTGTTGACACAAGCGGATGGAAGGTTGCTATGGGAGACTCTTCTCTCAGCTGGTCCTCCATCCTGAAGGGACCATCGCCAGAGGTCTGTCTTTATAGAATCAGGAAGGTCTGAAGAACTCATCAATGAGACAGAAGATGGTAGGGCACGCCTTTAATCCCAGGCAGAGGCAGGCGGATCTCTGTGAGTTCGAGGCCAGCCTGGTCTACAAGAGCTAGTTCCAGGATAGGCACCAAAGCTATAGAGAAACTGTGTCTCGAACCCCCCTGCTCCCGCCCCCCCAAAAAGGCCTCATCAGTGACTGCCGTCACCACCACCTCTGTGTTAAGTTTTTCAGGTTCAAATCTTATCTTATTCCTGTTCCAAGTTCCTCTAAGGTTGTATTTAAATTATTTGCCCCCGCTGTTTCTCCTTGGAAACCAGAAGGATCATTTAATGAAAAAGAACACAATGAAAACTTGAGAGTTGTTTTCTGTGCAGGGAAAACAGATGCCTCTCATGCGACAGGGAAGACTGATTTTTTTAGTATCATTTGCACAGAAGGTTTTATACAAGTGCTTCCTTTGCGGACAGGTTCTTGTGGAAGAGGACCTCGCTGTCAAATAATGCACAATGGCAGATAAGTTCAGGGAGGAGCTGTTGGGGCGGCGGGCACTGGAACAAGCTGAGCCTACTCTTTCAGAATGGAAAGTATTATATTGTTAGATTTTTAAAATATTTTATGCTTGCAGAGCACTTGGAAAAGATGAGGTTTTGTCTCTCTCTCTCTCTCTCTTTTTTTTTTTTTTTTTTGAGACAGGGTTTCTCTAGAGCTTTAGAGCCTACCCTGGAACTAGCTCTAGTAGACTAGGCTGGCCTCAAACTCACAGAGATCCGCCTGCCGAGTGCTAGGATTAAAGGTGTGCGCCACCACAGCCCAACTGGGTTTTGTATTTCTTAATGTTAGTTCAAAGAATTCCTTCTGGATATTCAGAAGGTGAAGGGGGAGATGATCTCAGGGAGTTTTGGTTCAGAGGATGAAGACAGCCAATGTGCAGAGACAAGGGTCACAAGATTAATTAAGTCCAATTAGTGCGAACCTGGATTGAGGATCGGACATGTGCAGCCCCTGTTTGTCCAGGACTCAGGGTACAGCGTCCTCTTGCCTCGTAAGAGCTTCAGTTTCGTAGACTGTAGGACTTTTTTTATCTTCACGTTGACCTCGGCATGGGAACCTTTGTCATGAGCTGATAAAATCTTGATTTTTAACACTGGAATGACACAATTCCAAAAGTTAAAAAAAATGTGGAGTTCATGTTTTCTTTGGAAATTTGAACTATTTGAAGATTCATTTTCAAGTCTGATGGAAAGCTGAATAGACAAAAATCGTAATATGGAAATCTGCTTTACAATCACGAGACTCGTTCTTTTTCACAATGATTTAATCTCATTTATATTTTATTTTCTCTTTATTGGGCAGTTTCAACTTTTGCCCCCTCCCATATTATGACACTAGAGAGATATTATCCATTGCCTTCTACAAATAAAAATTTAAGTATATTCAGCTGAGTGAGGCACGGTAGCTGGTGGATCTCTGAGTTCAAGGCCAGCTGGGCCTACAAAGTGAGCTTCAGTACAAACCAGGGCTACACAGAGAAATCCTGTCTCAGAAAACAAACAAACACATTCATATATCAAAACTACCAAGGAAGAAAAAAATAGGAGGATGAACTATTGTCCTGATTTTATGTAGAATCTGATTATATATTATAATATGTGTTTATTTATGTATATGTATGTATGTTATACACTTCAGTGGTTTGCTATCTATGATGTTATGGCAGAGAACAAAGTGCTTTGGTAGGATATAGTTTGCATCGCCATAGTGATGCTATAGCATTATTATTATTTCCTGTTGTTTGGAGTACAATATAAGCTGTCTAGGTGAGGTAAAGTACCCTCCGACTTGATGGCAGGACTATCGTAATCCTTTTCTTTCATTTATTTTAGAATTTATTTATTTTTATTTTATGTGTCTGAGTATTTGCCTGCATGTATATATGTGCACCATATGTGTGCCTGGTGCCCATGGAGGCCAGAAGAAAGCATCAGATCCCCGTCTGGAGACAGAGTTACAAACAGTAGTGAGCTACTATATGCACACTGGGACTCGAACCCTGGTCCTCTGCTAGACCAGCAAGTGCTCTTAACTGTTCAGTCGCCTCCCCAGACCCTTCTTTTAATTTTTAAGACTTGGAAAGTGTTTCTAAATTGACACATAGAAATTATCCATGCTTATAGAATTCCGTGCGTTATTTTAATACGTGCGTTGTAAAGTGTAGAAGAGAGTAAGCTGACCTGTTCAAACCTTCATCATGCCTCTGTAGTGAGGACACCATAGTCCTTCCCCCTCTCTCTGCAGTATACGGTGTAATACTAAAGTGACATGTAATTACATATGTCATGCATGATGATTACAGATCATCTTCAGTGTTCTGCTTGAATTCTGATTCTGTTATGCTCTTCTGTCTATGAAATGCATGGAGCTAAAAATTAGGGAGTGGAATATGTCGGGGAAGGGGAGAGTGTAGACCTAGGAACACTGGGATATAATTTTCCGTATCATTAAGGGAGCGTGTACAGATTTTGATAAGACCATGGTACGTGATGAGAGAAGCCTATTTTAGCTGATTCCATATTTCGAGAATGCCACATCAGACAGCCGTCTTCACAGAATCAAGGATCAAAATTATACGGCATCCTGAGAATCAATCTAGTCTTAAGAAATTGAATGAAGCGTTTATAGGCCTGGTTGCTTTGCATAGAGCCGGACAGGCTCCTGAAGAGATGAGGTTGCGTGTGTATACACAGAGTGCGTAGCACCGTGCCCGGTAAGCATGACTGCTCCAAGGCAGCGGGGACCTTGCTCCTTCACCACTGTCACTTAATAAATACTGGAAACAGGAATACACAGCAAAATCAATCCAGTGGATTTCCCCCCATTGTGTTGGAGAATAAGCTCCTTTTCCTTTATTAGACACTGTGTTTTCAAAATGTTTCTTCTACTGGCCAAACTGGGGAAGCAGTGTGTGGGGGGGGTATGCTTGCTTCCCAGGGTTCCTCTGTGTAGTAGACCTAGCTGTCTTGGACCTCACTTTACAGACCAGACTGGCCTCCAAGTCACTGCCCGCCTCTGCCTCTACCTCCTGCGTGCTAGGATTAAAGGACTGGACCACCACGCCTGGCTGTGTGCTTGTAATTTTAGATAAGATTTATATGCTTTCTTAAATTTTTATTTGTTTTTATTTTCTGTGCATTGGTGTTTTGTGTGCAGGTTTGCATGTGTGAGGGTGTCAGATCCTCTGGAACTGCTCCAGATGGTTGTGAGCAACCACGTGGGTGCTGGGTAACAAACCCGGGGTCCTCTGGAAGAGCACTCAGTGCTCTTAACTGCTGAGCCATCTTTCCAGACTTACTTTTTAAAAACCATTTATTACTTATTTCTTATAAGGTTAAAGACAATGTTATCAAGAATGGAAACACTGGCAGGCTTGGTGGTTCTTAGCACACGGGAGGTAGAGGCAGGCAGATCTCTGTGACTTGGAGGCCAGCGTGGTTTTAAGTTTCAGGCCGCGGAAGAAAGAACAATAAACAAAATCAAGAATGAAAATACTCTACTTGGTTTTGGGGATCTTGACTGAAAACCTTTCTCTTTATTTGAATGCGTATGTTCAGCCATTTAAGTCCTGACTGTTCTGGAACCCACTCTCTCTAGACCAGGCTGGCCTCGAACTCACAGAGATCCACCTGCCTCTGCTTCCAGAGTGCTGGGATTAAAGGTGTGCGCCACCACCGCCTGGATGAATCACCAATCTTAATACCTCACAGACAGCCATCTTACCATTTCCCAAGCATCCAGTGTGCTATGGAATCTCAGCCTAGAGTTTCCCTAGACAGCTCAGTACTTAGTTTGAATAGGAGGTAGAGAAGCATGGGGGGTTCAAACTCACCATACGAATACTTCATTCCGCAGAACGCTTTGGGGTTTCCTAACACTTGTTCCTTACATTCACATTTACCTACAGAAAGTAAATGGAAAATTGTGTTACAGGGGTGGTGGGAGCAGGAGGCAAGGGCGGGGTGGCGAGGGAGGAATGATGACTCAATAGGCAAATGCAGGTCTCATAGCTTGCTTCTTTGTTGATTCCTATATAACACCTGTAAGTATTAAGCAGTAATGGGAATAGTTTAAAAGAAGTACATTCTCTTTCCAAATAGAATCGACTATCATCTAATAAAATACCGACCTAGGTAGAATATGGAAGATGAAGGCAACATCAAATTCCAGTGCACAAACTGATGTCATAAATACAGTCCAGCGTCAATAAAAAGGAACAGCTAACAGTGTACACTCACAGGAAAGTAACTGAGCATATTAAATAGCCCATTAACAGTTATGTCAACTAAAATCCAATAAAATACCTGGAAGCCCATCGAAGGTAATTGGATGCCTTACCACCTGCTGGGCATGGTGATGACGTCATTCAGAGCACGTAAGTATGAGCAAGAAAGAGCTCTTGCCTAGGGCTTGCAATTTGGCAAGTAAAAAAGGGGGCGTATTTAAAAAGTTATGGAGTGGTCTAAGATAGATGTACAACATACGCTGGGCGGTGGTGGCGCACGCCTTTAATCCCAGCACTCGGGAGGCAGAGGCAGGCGGATCTCTGTGAGTTTGAGACCAGCCTGGTCTACAAGAGCTAGTTCCAGGACAGGCTCCAAAACCATAGAGAAACCCTGTCTCAAAAAAAACAAAAAAGAAATAAAAAAGAAGTACAACATGCTTAGGTGGGAGGAGGGTACAATGTTTGGGAAGAAGAGAAAAGCCATTTACAAAAAAGATGGGGTAGTTTCTTCCAAGCATTGAAATCGTCTGTTAGAACTGCTGCACATGAGAACTGCCAGGCCCTGTAGGAGACTTTCCTAACACCTTAGTACAAAAATGAACGTCATGACAGCGAAGTTTGCAGCTAATGAGAGGATCGTCGTATCACTAACAGACATAGAAACATTGGGGGGGGGTTCAGGGCTTTATAGTTTTAAGGGCTTTCGCAGCAACCACCTCTCTAGTTTGTTGCTTTATATGACGTAGCATAGCAGTAGCTCTCTGAAGGGAGAAGCAGCTGAAATCAGAACTCAATAAAAGCAAGAGTGGGTGGAGACACCGGCAGCGGAGTAGCTGGCTAGTGTTTCTTACAATTTTGCCTCTGGAGCCACACGCTTTGTCATGTGCAGATGTAGCCACCACTGGGGCAGCACTTCGGATCCAGAGGCAGAGAGGACACTGCACTATGGTGAGACAGGAAGGGTGGCTTCTCATAACAAGGCCGAGAGGCACTAACCCAGACGTAGCAGGAAAGAGGGAAAATGGATCTAGCCCAGACCGAGACAACGGTGATCTAGGACATGGAGGAGACAGTGATTCAGAGGATGCTGGCAGGACATCTGGGCAGAAATGCCAACCCAGTGAGGGTGGTACGAGTACCTCTGGCATCTCAGCTACAGCGATGCAGGCTTCAGAAAAGAGAACCAGAGTTACGCCTGGAAAAGCCCAAGTAGAATTAAAAAAGTGGGAAAGGAGTGGAAGGCGCTTAAAACCAGCGGTTGTGATTCGCTTATAATCTAAACCCAACAGAGGCGCTCATTCAGAAGTTGCTCTAAGTGGCTGGCCCATGGCCTTTGAGAACGGCATTGAAGCCGAGAACGTGCCAGCTAGCATGTTGCCATAGAACCAAGGGGACCACGAGAGAATGGTGTACACCATCCCTCACCACAAAGCTGTCCATCAGTCCTCTGGGCAGCACACAGGTCTGTCACTTGAAGGTCTGTCTTTGACTTCCTGACAACACCCCTTTTTTCCCACACAGTCAGAGTTCAAGCATTCACATGCGCAGGTCAAGCTGGGTTCCGTGAGGGAGCTTATGTTGTCTCAGCTATTCAGAAAGCCAAGCCCAAGGGACTGGTTGAGCCCGGGAGTTCACGCCCAGCCGAGGCCTATCATGAGAGCCAATTTCAGAGACTAATATTTTTCATTCGTCAGGGCTTAAGCAATCTGGAAATGGAAAAGACCTGTTTAGTTACAGTAGGATTGCTGGGACATTTTGAAAAATGAACATGGCTCACAGTTTTCTGGTACTAGTGAAAGCCAGATTTGTCATTCGGGAAGCCAGAATTCACATCTGGTGTTTTCTACCTCACCAGTGGGAGAAATGATAGATTAGAGGGCTGAGCTTAGTCATCAAACACTTTGCCTACCAAGGACAGGGCTCAGGGCTTCATCTCTGGCACTGAGAAAGAAGGGAGTAAGAGAAATGGAGGGAGGAAAGAAAGGAAGGAAGAAAGAAAGAAGAAAGGAAGGAAGGAAGAAAAAGAAAAAAGAGAAAGAAATTATTTTCTTGTGATACATAGCAGTATTAGTAGGCAGATTGCATCATAATGGTAGTCAACAGCTTTTCATGGTGTTTACCGTAGATCGATAGACAGGTAGGCAACTAGATTCAAGGATGAAAGGGCTTTTGTAAGTGCTTAAGAAACAGGCTGCCACTTTATGCTGAAGAAAGGTACCTGGGAGCACCAAGCTATACCAGAAGGGAATGTTGAAGCTGAGCTGTTTTCTTCCCTCGGGAAAGCATCCAGATGGATCCCAGAGCCTCCCTGGGGACATCCTAAGCCTAACAGCTGTGGGGACACTTTGTGTGCTCACTGGGCATGCTGCCAGCTCCCTAATAACATGCACAATGGACTCAGTGGATGTCCTGTCGTCCAAATGACCCGGTTATTACAGGTTTGGTCCAGCGGGCAGTTACAGATTAGAGGTCATTGTCAAAGCAAAGTAGAAGAGAATTCTAAGAGTGGCCATATAACATGTGGACTATGTAGCATGGATATTCATCTTCTTTCCCAAATGCTTTGAGAAAAGATCAATATGAGGGCCAAGTGTGGTGCACATCTTTAATTCCAGAACTTGGGAGGTAGAGACAGGGCTCCAGACCAGACTTGGAAGTATGATGGAAGAAGTCTCAGTCTCACCTGAGTGTCTGAGTGCAGAGAATCCTTGTTCGTCCCCCCACTCCCAGGTCGGCTCGCTCTTATTGTATGGAGAAGGAAAGGCGGGGACTTCATGGTACCAATCCAAGTCAGCACTACTAACAAAACAGAAAACAATGGCAGATTCAATAAGATGTTTTAGAACCCAAGTAAAAATGAATCTTGTTATAGAGATCCAAACCTTCCTATTTAGCTTTCCAGACACCAGTGCTGTTATAGGAAATTACTGGGCAAAATAGCTTAGTTTGCAAAATGAGCTAGATAATTTCATTTAAAAAAATCACAAGAGCAAATTATTTGATTCTGCAGACTGGAAAAACATTTTTTTTAAAGAGATGTGAGCAATGTGTCCTCTCCTTAATGGCTTTCAGTCACTGCCCAATCTCCAAATGCTTGAGCGACTCACAGAGTCACAAAGAAGAAGAGGCACACACACTCACCTGCTGATGCAGTCTCCTGTGAGTGGGTCACAGCTCCCGGCACAGTCACAAGGTCTGCAGCCATAGTGTCCAAACCCCCAGTATCCCACCATGCACCTGTCACAGTGTGGCCCTGCCACCCCAGGCTTGCAAGGGCAGTCACCATTGCTAGGGTCACAGAAGGTCACTGAGCTGAAAGGAAGGCTAGCTGACCCAACTGGATGGCAGGAACATGCTACAAAAGAAGAGAAAAGGGATTGGTGAGTGTTTTTGGATCAACCTTGTGACTTATCCCTGGCAAATGGCTTCATCTCATCAAACAGCATGTTTCCGAGACTCCTCTGTAAACAAAGACTGCTCTTTCATTACCAGATGCCCAGATATAAATAATCACACAGAAACTATATTAATTATAATAGTGTTTGGCCTATTAGCTCAAGCTTCTTATTAACTAACTCTTACATCTTAAATTAACGCATTTCTATTAATCAATGTATCACCATGAAGCTGCGATCTACTGTTAAGATTCCTTCCCCTTCTGTAGCTACGTGTTGTCTCCTTGACTCTGCCTATTCTGTCTATCTCTGTTCTGACTTCCTGCCTGGCTTTACTCTGCTAAAGCACTGACTGAAATAGCTTTATTAATCAACCAATAAAAGCAACACATACAGAAGGACATCATCTCCCATTTTCTGTCTAATTAAAAAGGAAGGCTTTATTTTATTTTATTTTTTTTCGAGACAGGGTTTCTCTGTAGCTTTAAAGCCTGTTCTGGAACTAGCTCTTGTAGACCAGGCTGGCCTTGAACTCACAGAGATCTGCCTGCCTTTGCCTCCAGAGTGCTGGGATTAAAGGGATGTACCACCACTGCCTGGCAGAAGACTTTAATTTTAACATACTAAAATTACATATACAAAAACAGTTATTAAACAAGAATTATAGTTACAATATTTAATCCATTTATATTTGGCAAATTAAAGAAAATTTTCTATCATCTATAATTTATCTTTTATCATAACTAAGGAGAAGTATAACTATATGTATCTGTTCTTCAACTCTTCAAAGACTCCAGAAGGATATAATATTACCTAAGTTAACAGGAATTGCATTGTAAACAACTTCTAAAACTCTACAATTGATAGAGACATCTCTCTGCCTGGATAATCACCCAAAGTTCTTCTGTAACATTGGGGCATCCATCTTCAGCCTATAGGCCCATAGCATCTGGCAGACTTTTCCATGAAGCAGGAAATTTGAAAGACTGTTTTGCCTATATTGGCAGTTTGTCAGTCACTTTCTTCTGTGCTTTTTTAGAATGTTTGGCAGACTCTTTCATGAAGCAGGAAAGCCAAAGGACTATATTGCTTTAGACAAGTTCAGCAGTTACTTTTCTGTGGGTCCTGTGTGTCCAGTTCATATAGCATACCACCAAGAAGTCCAGGCAAGAGCAGTTTCTTGTCCAAATGGCTAGCCTTGTCACATTGAAGGCAAATTCTGAAGTAATTGGTGCTGCCAGAAGCAGACATGTCTCACTGTTGAGAAAAGTCTAAGTTCTTAAAATATTTAAAATGTCATATTTTGTAGATCTTTTGAAGTACTAAAGATTATCTGTCTAAAATAAATATATCTCTGTATATCTAGAAAACCTAGCTAACATGACTATAAGTCTGACTATTATAAATGACTGTCTATTAATCTGTATTTCTTAACTACACATTACATTTTTAAATGAGCTGAACAAACATTTATAAATAATCATTTTGAGAATTTGGGCATAGTTTTCTCCAAACTGCTTTCTGCTGTTTGTTGGGTGAAGTATTTTTAGGGTTCACAGAGACCTTTCTGGAGGTATTATTCCATCAAACCACAGTAGCCTGGAAGGAATCCACAGGTTCTCATCTTCTATGGAAACAAAAGCAGAACCTCTTTTCCAAAGTGACATATCCTTAGACTCAAGTTTCGAAGTCAAGATACCTTTAAAATATAAATGTTGGTTTAGCTTAGCAGCCCCAGAATCAAATGTCTCTCTGTAGTCAAGAAATTCAAATAAAACACAATAATATATACAGTCCTGACTCTCTGTATATTTTCCATCTTTATGTGGCTTTTTTATTACTCTATTGCTTTTTAATATTTATTTTATTATTTTTACTCCTTTAATCTATGACTGTTTGTATTCTTATCTATATTATGTTTCCTCTCTCTTCCGAGTCTATGTACACGTTTCAAACACTGACCATTTAGAGGTACACTTTTTGTCTTAGTCTGTATTTATTGTGCATCTGTAATCATTTTCTGACTAGGAGCACCTTTTTTTTTAATAAATGCTAATCAGGCATGGCTAGGACCAACTTCGCAGCCCTGCCAGTTGACTTCACCCCTTCCAACATAGCAGAGGTGTGTTTACTGCCTCTGCAAGCCATGCTTACCACCCTAGTGGTCCCATGTTGCCATTAAGCAATTTGTAGCATGCTGTTCACAAACCCCATTTAAGTGCAGGACCTCCCCAAAAGAGCCAGAATTTGTGCTTCCAGCATGAACCAGGAAGCCAGCTCTTAAGGGAGCTGCACAGTTTTTGCTGCTAATGCTGAGTCAGGAAGTCTTCTCTTAAAAGAGCTGCAACTCTATTTGCTTCTAACAAACAGAGCCCACCACACCATACATACATACACCACACACACACCATACACACACACCCCATACATACATACACCACAATACACATACCATACACACACACCCCATATATACATACCCCCCACACATACCATACACACACACACCATACACACACCTCATACACACACCCCATGCATACATACACCACACACACACCATACACACACATATACACCTTACACACATACTCCATACACATACATAGACACCATACATATACACACACCATACACACATACACACACAGTAATAAAAATTAAAAATTGAAAATAATAATGACTAGTCCAATATAAAGGGGCTTATCCTGGTGCACGCCTTCAATCCCAGCACTTGGGAAGCAGAGGCAAGCAGATCTCCGTGAGTTCGAGGCCAGACTGGTCTATAAGAGCTAGTTCCAGGACAGACACCAAAAACTAGAGAGAAACCCTGTCTCAAAAATCCCCCCCAAAAAGGGGGGGGGCTTATCCAATACAAAAAGAAAAGGAGAGATTTTATCTTTAAAATACCGAGTTTCTCGTGGTAATGATGTCATTTACGTTATGTATTCTTACGTCTTCACTAAGCTTCCCCCCCCTTTTTTTTTTTGATTTTTCGAGACAGGGTTTCTCTGTAGCTTTTGGTTTCTATCCTGGAACTAGCTCTTGTAGACCAGGCTGGCCTCGAACTCACAGAGACCCACCTGCTTCTGCCTCCCGTGTGCTGGGACTAAAGGCGTGCGCCACCACCGCCTGGCTTCACTAAGCTTCCTAAGTTTTTCAGCTGCTTGATTATGAGGCTCCTCCAGAATTCTCTCTTAAGGTATCAAATCACCATTGATTTATCACTTGTTCTTAAAAATAACTTATCTTTATTACTGGCGTGTGTAGCTATGATGGGTGTGTTATGTATGTATGCATGCATATGACGTGTGTGTTTGTATGATGTATGTATTGTTATGATGTGTGGGTGTGTGCCTGACACGGCACACGGGTAGAGGTCAGAGGACAACTATGTATAGCCAGCCTTTTTCCCCGCCCATCTGTGGGCTCCAGGAATTGAATGGAGGTCACAGGTCAAGTGCCTTTTCCTGGTGAGCTCTCTTGCTGGCCTTGTCACCTGGTTTTATTACTTCTTTTTAATGCCAATGCAGGAAGTTTATGTGATATGAAATAATATACCAATATAGCATGTACAGAGAGCATTGAGATGACACTCAAATAAAACCATGCAAGGACGCATCAAACTTTCATACCTTTTAGATGATTTAACCAACAGTTTCTGTGTCACTCAGCTAAATCATTTTGGTCCCTGGCAGCAGCCGCGGGAGGCCGAGACAGAAGGCAGATGTCGCGGGACCCCTGCCCATGGGACCCCACTGTAGATTTGCAGCCTGTCTAGGAATTGACCTCTCGGTAGGACCTTATGCTTTCAAACCGACACCCATGTCAGGCATGGCCAGGGAAGAGTGTGGTCCTATCACGTGTGCTAATGGGTCTCTGTCAATGTGACTTTTTGCATAATAACAAGACAAAAATACCAGTGGGAAACTATGCAGAACTAGCTGCAGGCAGAAGGCCCCCAGCGTCCTCCACGGCTGCCTTTTCAGGCTGCGAGGAGAGGCTTGCCTTGCACACTGGCCTCCTCAAGTTTGGTGGCTGTCAGCATCAGATGCACAGAAGAGGCATTTCTTTTCTCTTCCAGAATGGATATGTTTGTTATCATTGTTTAGGAAGATCAGTGGGCTGGGGAGAGGATGTCTACAGGTTATAGTTCGTGTCTGAGTCCCCAATACTCTGTAGACCAGGCTGGCCTTGAACTCACAGAGATCCTCCTGCCTCTTTCTCCTGAGTGCTGAGATTAAAGGTGTGCACCACCACTGCCTAGGTGATTTTTTTTAAAAAAAAATTCTACTCAAGCATTTTTGTAAAAAAAATATTTTTTGTTTTCATTACTATACATTTTTTGTTTATGCAACTGGTCCCATAAGGACATTATCACACAACTATATAATGTACGTTGAGCATATTGTCTCTCCAAGCCCTTCTACCCTTCTACCTTCTCTGATTAATTCTTTGTTTTTGCCAGAAAGTTTCACTTCTCCTTTCAGGGCACATGTACATATATGATTTCATGTGTCTAAATAAAATCTAAAATAAAAACCACAAAGGAGAGAAAACAAGTGCTACATTTATCTTTCTGAGGCTGTCAAAGTTTTGACATAAAGGATGTAAGCCCTTGACTTTTGCTTGTCATTAGACATGAACTTAGATAGTGAAAATTATATATTTTTAATTATTATTATCACTGTGTGTGGTTGTGTGTGTACAACTTCGTGGAGTTGGTTCTCTTCATCTACCTTTAATGGGTTCCAGGGGTTGAATTTAGGTCACTGGGCTTGGCAACCGGGGCCTTTAAGTTGAGCCAATTCATAAGTATTCTCTCGTGATGTGAATAATTTATTCTCAGTATTCACTGGGGGTGTGAGTCCTACTGGAAGAAAATCTAAAGGAATAGTACAAAATGTCTAAGCAGATGCTTTACAAATGGTTCCATAGCAGGTTGAACGATGAATTTTGATCACTGCTAAGTGAGACAGAAATTTCATCTGCGAGGTTTCTGGAGGAGTGCATCTATGATGGGCATCGCCTCTTTAGAACGTTTCCAGGGAGACGGTAGGATGTGCAGCCTCTCTGGAGGGTTTTCTAACAGCAAGTACAACTGTTAATGAAATAATGGATTTCATTAACACATTTTCAAACAGCTTTGTGTATTTATTCCAACTACAGGAGCTGACAGTAAATACAGCTGCTTGGAAGTCTGCCTTACAAGGTCTCTTAGAAAAAGAGAAAACAAGACAGAGACATAGGATAAATAAAGAGGATAAGGGGCAAGCCCAAGAGTCAGATGGGCTGAGCTCAAATCCTGCTTATAAGGCTTATTCTTTTTTCTTTTCTTTTTTGTTGTTTTTTCGAGACAGGGTTTCTCTGTATCATAACCCTGGCTGTCCTGGAACTCGCTCTGTAGACCAGGCTGGCCTCAAACCCACAGAGATCCGCCTGCCTCTGCCTCCCATGTACTGGAGATAAAGGTGTGCACCAGCATATCCTGCCTGAGGCTTATTCCTTATAAGGCTTTATAAAATTAATTTCCATAAGTCTCATTAATCAAGTGAGAATAACAATACCTATAGCGCAGGGGAGCTTATAGATGAATAGGGAGTGTGCACATTCGCAATGTATTAGAAATTTGTGGTGCCACAGGATCAATAACTGATATTACTTTCTGGCTAATATATATTTTATGATGTTCACCATCCTCCACCCCTCCACCTACCTCCTTCCTTACCATCTACTCCTCATCCCTCTGTCTGTCCATCCATCCATAACCCACCACCTACCTGCTTGCTCACCATCTACTCTCCGTCCATCCATCTGTCCAGGCATCCACGCCTCCACTCACCCACCTATCTACCCACATTTTCACCCAGGAGGTTCTCGGACTTTCACATTAAAACGAACTGCTGGGAACCAGAGATAAGAGGGTTAATACCAAGAACTGTATCTCTTGAGCGAGGGAAAGAAATGACAAAAGGCACTGGATGTTAGGACTGAGTCTGTCCACAGTGGATGAGAACACAGTAAACCAGCAGTGACCTCATGGCTTGATTTTCAAGAGACTGAACCGTTCAACTGGCGTTCCAGCTCCTCTCTCTCTCTCTCTCTCTCTCTCTCTCTCTCTCTCTCTCTCTCTCTCTCTCTCTCTCTCTCCCTTGCCCTTGGGAGGAATGTGGTAGCAAACAGCAGCATACCTTTCTTGATTGCCCTATGCTTTAGCGTTAAGTTCCTCTTTGGTTCCGCGGTCCTTTCCTCGGATAAAAACATCAACCTATCACTCAGTAGAAAATTAGGGGTGTGATTTATGGTCCCGCTGCTTATGGCGAGGGAGCCTGTAATGTAATGTAGGACAGGAGTCGAAGCCCCTCAGATGCATACACATGGAAGAATTCTAATGACAACGACAATGGCCGGCCACCCCATGACCCCTTGTATGTGATGGAGAACCAAGGCCTTGGCAGGGAAGTCCAAGGGAGCCACGGGTGCCCTTTCACCCTCATCCCACCTTCAGGAGAACTGAAGCCCGGTTTGTGTGTGTTCCACTCAGACTGATCCGTGACACCAAGCTCGCCCTAGAAACAGCAGCTCTGGGCTCTCTCTAGCATTACCTGGTCGCTCCCTAACTTTGGCTCTTCTGTTGGCAAAAGATACACCGAGAGCAAAATACCCTGAAAGTATTTGTTCCTGATTTAGAGTTTCTAAAAACAGCACTCAAAGTTCAAGGCCCTCGGCTGGGAAAGCAGTGGCAGCTTGGGACCTTTCACCACTGCCCGGTGGCCACGCCCTTGGCAGTGCCTCCCAGGCTCCCAGCATTGTTCTCCCCTGGAAAGGTCGGGAGCGGCTGATGGGGGATTTTAGAAGTGGGCAGCAGCAGTTGCCGCCAGAGTTCACGGGAACCCAAGGGGCATGGTCTGAGATGCAGTTTCAAGCAGAAAGGAGATAGTCTAAGCTGTTATAGATGTATGAGGTGTGAAGTTAAATAGTAGATAAAAGGAGCCCTTCTATCTTACGAGGGTCCCTGTTTACTCCTTCCATTCGGCCGTCATCTCGGATGGTAGATGAAAAGCTACAGCAACAACCAGTTTTGCTAGTGGATGAGCAGCCATGAAGCTAAAAATAAGGGAAATGAATTTGACTGTGTGAAAGGCAAGACAGCACCTATGGAACATTTTCCTGCTGATCCTTAAAATGATAAATGCGTGCTCCTTGGTGATAGCTGCACCACAATACTCGATATGTTTTCAAACAGAATCGTACTTGAATGAATTTAATAAGTAATCCTAATTAACACGTGTCTTTAATTTATGCCGCATGGCAGAGGAAAACCCATCACACATAGGTTAAGCTTTTATTAGGTGTCTCAAGGAGTAAGTGGAAGGCACTTAAGTGTATTTCCTATCTGCCCTTGGTGAAACTGGAAATGTACAATAAAGAAATACTAACATCATGGCCTTTATTTTTAATCCGCTACTGCAGCTGACGGCTGGCTCAGACCTTTGTTTGTTTTTTTGTATCGTTCCTGTCCTGTTTACCAGTTGGAACCTTGCCAGTTTCTATTTGTTCCTGGACATATCTAAGAGACCTTACGTGGTTTAAAAACATGTTATAATCCCGGTTTGTGACTTTTTTAAACTGAAGAGAGCGTTGCTGGGTACACAGATGACTTTAATTTACTAGAAAACTCCTAGGTTAGGATTTTAGGTGCTTTTCTTGACTTGGAAGAATTTTCTCTGTCACACACCACAATTGTTGTTATTGCCCGTGTCACACTTTTAAGAGTAGTACTACCTGTTTAACCTGCACTCCTGTTCTACTTGGTCACCATCTTGCCCGGCGCCTTGCCAGGAATGGGGTCATCTCTAAGGTCCCTTTTTCCTTTTGAGAAGAAAGCCCTATTCTCTGCTGACTGAATGTCTGGGATCTCTTCTCTGAGCTGACATGATGAGTCTGGGCTATCACCTGTCATGGTACTTTTTTCTCTTCTAACATTTTTATATCGAGCAAAGGCATAGACTCTACTGGATACAAATACAGAAAGATGCGGTCCTTACATTGTAGGCCTTATACTATACTACAGAAACGACAATGAGAGACTCCTAAAGACCAAAGATCATCAGTCATTAAGAAATACTAGATAACACAATTCATTCATTAAAAAAAAAAAAAAAAAAAAAACCAAAAAAAGAACAGGAAGAAAGGA
>NW_026067932.1:3504884-3563797 GCF_014885135.2 Alexandromys fortis
CACACACACACACACACACACACACACACACACACACACACGAAGGAAGGAAGGAAGGAAGGAAGGAAGGAAGGAAGGAAGGAAGGAAGGAAGGCAGGCAGGCAGGCAGGCAGGCAGGCATGAACTTCTCTGTGAGCCTGGAATAACTGTCTCCAACAGGACCACGCTACTTCTCTCATATTTTTTACAGTTTCTTCACACTGCGGCCTGTAATTCTGAGATACTGCAAACAAAGATACAAAGCGAACAAGACCTCAAGCAAGCCTGCAGAAAGCATACATGGTCAAAGCCCAGCCAGCTATGCCAAGTCACTTGGGCACAGTTATTTCTTACATGTGATGCTTCATCTCGTCCAGTTTTGTTATTTATTATCTGTAATAAAAATATCATAACTCTGCAGGAGACATTCTCCATCCAAAATAATGCCTTTCGCTGAGAGCAGTTCCTCCCACGTAAGTCAGCCTGAAATTCCTTTTCTTTTCTTGCTTGCAATTATCTCTAATTACACCTCTTTGTTCTAGGGCAATAACTTGTTTTAAGATCACCACTCTGCATCCCCTGTACTTTTGGAGCATCAATAGAAACTTTCGGTTTAGTGCTTATTTGCTGTTTGTCATCTTTGTCAAACGTAAACTGGTATATCTGATTTATTTATTCACTGAACTTTCCTTTCTGTTTGAGAGGTACTGCAGAGAATTTATATTTATCACTTCCCAGGTTGTGTGTGTGTGTGTGTGTGTGTGTGTGTGTGTGTGTGAGAGAGAGAGAGAGAGAGAGAGAGAGAGAGAGAGAGAGAGAGAGAGAATGAGTGAGCAAGCGAGTATGTGTTGGGATGCTCTACTATTGAGCTATAGAGCTATATTGCCAGCTTTTTTTTTTTTTTGGAGACAGGCTTTCCCATGCAGCCCAGGCAAGGCTTGAACTTAAGATCTTCCTGCCCCGCCTCCCATTGCTGGAATTAGGTGTGTGCTACCATGTCCAGCCTTTACTGGCTCTTATTTATCAGTTTATAATGGTTCTTACAGGGAGAAGGTAAATGTTAATTTATGTTACTTAGTCTATTTAAAGAATTATCCTACTATGGTCGTTATGTTATATTGACTTTTTTCTATTTCTTTCATTTTCTTACCCCTGTTTTTTTTTGTTGTTTGTTTGTTTGTTTGGATTAAAACTAAAAAGCTGCCACACTGCTGGTTCTATTTAGAGTTCGCTTTTCAAAAAACAGTTACTTCATTTTGATGCTACCTTGGAATCATCCACGCTTGCTTTCAGAATTAAGCAGAGATGCCTGTGTTGTTCAGTGCCATAAAAATGAACCTAGATGGCTTTGCCAAATTTTACTTGGGAAGGAAGAGTCCCCCAGTGTGGGCTACTGTCCGAAGGGACTTCAGTGGCACCCGAGAAGCAGTGCCCTGGACACGCGAGGAGAGAACTGAAGATGTCTCTGGTTCCTAACTGTGTTTCCTGGTGAGGGTAACATTTTCACCTGTAAGATGAATGAGAAGGAGGGACCTCGTTGTACTAGAGGGGAAATGGAATAACGGATAGAAATATAAGTGAAGAGAACTGTGTGGGCTTTTAGCTCATGAACTGGCTACACGGGTAAACGGCGCAGGACAGAAAACCACGGCCCCATCCGAGGCGCTTGTCTTTCTCCTGCGCACTGAGTTCTTTTCGCCTCAGTTAGAAAGCAGAGGGTGGGAAGAAGCAAAGGGGCAAAGCGGCTTGGCTGACGGACTCACTCGTGTGTGTGTGTGACCGTAACTAAGGAGCCAGAGAGGATCTTAGTAAACACTTGATTTGGGGTTCAGAGCAGGGAGGGCGGGTTTATTTTTATTCGTCTGCTAAAAGGCAATTGGCTGGACTTATTCTGGCCACCAGGGATGAAGGGAGGGGTGCCGACCTCTCGGGAGGTGGCGGCTTTTTTCTTTATATATTGAGGAAGACTACGCAGTGGTTAAAAGGGTGCTTCTTGGCACTAAAGAAAAATCCATTACAAAAGAACTGACTGGGTGTGTCCGAAGAAGAGCTAATTCTGTTCAGCAAGGCATGTGTTCCAACATCTGTTTTAAACTTGCTCTGTGAAAGTGAGGAAAATTCGTACAGAGGCGTCACAGGGTGGCTGTCAGTCGTCCATGCCCTCTCGGTTTCACACCCACACAACACTTAATAAATTCTTGGGTGCTGAAAAGAAGGGGATGGGAAAGGAGAAAGCTGGGGAGGAATTGGATTCAAGGATTCTTTGAATGCCAAAGCAATACTATACCTACAGTATTTCAATGCTGCCCTGTTCCACAATAGGTCATTATAGGACTATAGTTTTATTATAATCCTAGACTCATTACAGCAATCTGCTTTAAAGAATCACCCCCCCCCCACACACACACACAATCTACATACTATGAATAAGAAGTTCTGTGATTGGAATTTCCAGATAAATGTTCTGAAATGGTTCCATAGAAAACAGACATCTTAGAGTTTTTTTTTTTTTTTTTTAAAATCACAGCTTATCTTGGAGAAAAGCAGGCTCTATGCTAAACATCTTCATGGGGGAAGACAACTAACATGGATGCTTCCCAGTGCTGGTGTGTGTTAGTGAATCAGAAGAAGAGCACGCCTAGCTGGAACTTCAGCAGTCAGTGCTTTAGGATTTTCTGCCCGAGGTATGGCTAATGCAGTGAGAAGACTGCACTGCAGGTGATTGTCAGCTCAGGGTCCTTCATCCCAGGGTGGCAGTGAACACAGCTAGCCCCAGAAACAGGTCTGGCGTAGCCAGTGGTTCTCAGAGGCCAGCAGGGAGACGGAAAGGCCACATGGGCATCCTCAAGGATGCTTGTAAGGAAGTGTGGGTCTGCGGATCACTTCCTGGTCTTCACCATCAGCACGCGCTCCCAGGTGATTCTAATCCCCATCCAGTGAGCACAGACGACAATGCTCACACTTGGAAGTGAACTGTGAAAGAGGCTGGACAGTGTGCAGAGGAGAGAAACATCCCACTTAATATCTGTTTGGTTTCCTAATGGAGAGCATTAGGGGCTTCGGATGTAGCTAAATGGTAGAGCACTTGCCTAGTATGTGAGTCCCTAATCAGTCTTCAGTATCTCCCACCCTCAAAATCTGGGAGCTTGAAACAGGCTAGGATGGAATATTAAAGCCATAGAAATTGGAAAATGCTACAAATTAAGATTCTATCTCTACCCCACTGAAAGACTGTGGTGGAACATTTGTTTAATGATGCAAGGATGTGTTGTATTCTTTTATGCTGCATATGTTTAACTCTGTGAAGCTGTGTTACTTTGCCTGTCTAAAACACCGGATTGGCCTAATAAAGAGCTGAACAGCCAATAGAGAGGCTGGAGTATGGATAGATGGGCCTGGCAGGCAGAGAGGATAAATAGGAGGAGAAATCTGGGAAGAAAAGATCGAGGAACGAGAAAAGGAGAGAGGACACCAGGGGCCAATCACCCTGCTACACATCAAGCCATGGAGTAAGAAGTAAAGAAAGGCATATAGAATAGAGAAAGATAAAAGCCCAGAGGAAAAAGATAGATGGGATAATTTAAGCTAAGAAAAGCTGACAAGAAACAAGCCAAGCTAAGGCCGGGCATTCATAAGAAAGAATAAGTCTCTATGTATTTATTTGGGAGATAGGTGGCATCCCCCACCACCACAAAGCGTACAGAGCAAAGGGCCAAAAAAGTTAAACAACCAACTACAGAAGACAGTACACCACTGGGTGCCACATGGCTTTTTCTCCCACTTTTAATACCCCTGCCATAACCAAACCAACATGGGGTTATAGTTACGTAAGAGAGCAGAGGTTCCCAAAGGGTCTCTCTGAGAGAAACCACTGTTCCTTAGAGTAGCTCAGTCGAGAGAGAGAGAGAGAGAGAGAGAGAGAGAGAGAGAGAGAGAGAGAGAGAGAGAGCTCTCCCTCTTCAGCCCTTAGCAACCACTTAGTTTGAGCCTGTTTCTGTTCTTAGCCCTGAATCCAGCTGGGAGACTCACATTTTCCCTTGGGTTTATAGACCTTAAATGCACTCACTGTCCTTCAAAAACACTTCTCTTCCTTCCTTGTGTAAATAAATTCCCTTTCAATGATCTCCACTTGTCTTAAACAAACAAACAGCATCCTGGGAATCCTCAGAAGTGAGCTGCTGGCCTGGAGATGTGTGGTGGTAGTTCCACCGGACGCTTGGGTAAGGCTGAAATAAAGAGGAAGTGAGAACGGACGCCTTCACTGCTCGCAGGAACGAATACGTTGACGGCAGAGCCGGGGCGGGGCTGTGTTTACTCAGGTTTGATGGATCTGTGACGCTAACGAAAGTGTGTGCAGAAGGTCCATCAGGAGAGTGAGAGACACAAGCACAGAACTCTAAGGAGGGCAACAAGCCCTTGGTTATTGTACAGGAAGCTAGCGACCCGAGAAGCCATTCCCAGTGTTGATGTCACTCTATTTGCCAACGAGCTAGGGTTCCAGGGTGGTGTCCTACTGAAGGTGTGGGAGCTGCTACTATGACTGACGGCACCAGTTTACTTTGTCCCTTAGATAACTCATTCAAGGCCACAGGGGCATTCCTTGACATCAGAAAGGAGGACGATAATTTCAGAGGAGGAGAAAAAAAAAAAAGAAAAAAGTCCATGTTGCAGGGGATTTCCTGAGACAGTCATCCTCAAAGTGCCCTCATTCTAGTCCCACCCTCTCCCTGGGGCACACAGTGCGTCTTTCCTCCCGTGACACAGAAATCCTAACGGTACTTTTGTCAAAGCACCTTTGCAAGAGTTCAGTGAGTTCACAGTCAGCCCGCTGGAGGGTGAACAGAGAGCTCTGCGCACCCGGTGCGCATCAGCCGGCGCTCACACCTCCCGTCGCCACCACTTCAGGGAACTGAAGTGATGATCTGCCCCTGTAAGTTTCTTCCCCGGTAAGCACGTGAGGCCTTTTCTGGAAGACCCTGACATCTTACAGACCCGGTGCTTGACACAGTATCTGGGGGGGGCGGGTGGGGGGGGACACACCATAAATGTCTTTAAGTGAAGTCTTCACTTAGATACAGCCACTTTAAGGAAGATTTATAGTGAAGAACAGCAAATTGGGCCTGGAAGTGTCTCAGTAAAGAAAACTTTAACCAGCTCATTTCCTAAATTGACGGTCTTAGGAAAACATCCCTTCTTGTAATTTCTCCTAACATTTCATGGAATTAGAGTCCTACAGGGAATCAGATACTTCTGTTTAGATGTCTGTTTTTCTCTCTTAGTCAACTTCTTAAAATTTGTTTTAGAATTCTAAGTTTATATGTACACAAATCGAGTTTAAAAATCTTGGGTTGATTTGCACGCTGGTTTGAGTAGATACTCTGGCTAACGCGTTTAAGCAATCTAACTCTAGAGAAGTGCTCCAGGACGTTTAATCTTCGTTGGAAAGCATTCTGCGGCCCTCTCGACCTCTAGTAAAATACAGCCGCATGGGGATTTGTGAAAGTGAGGCTTTGGTTTCATCTGGGTTGGGATCAGAGGCTCGGCATTTCTAAGCAGCTAGATGGTGCCGATGAGACCAGTGTCTGGACCACACACCGAGGGCAGGTTCCCCTGCTGCCTTGGTCAACTCAGTAGAACAAAAACAGTCAAATTGTTAATCCAAGGAAAATCGTACATGCTGCTGATGGAGCCACACAGGGAAGTAGTCTGGATTTTTTTTTTTTTGTTTTTTTTGTTTTTTAAAAATCAGCCTGTTTTCTGATGGAAAGAAGGCTCCTAACTAGTGGTTCTCTGTAAGGGCACGTCGTACAAGTCTGTACATCACACACACAGCAGATCTTGTGTGTCAGCAGAGTTAACAGCTAAAGAGGACACACAGGGCAGCAGTGGACGCGTGGACACTGGTGTGGAAATTGGTAAGGATGGCATTGCTGGACAGTGGTACAGAGAGGATCTGGGTAGAAGACCTGGATTGCTGTGTTCTGAGATGTACACTGCAGGCCCAGAAAGGGGAGATCAATAACTGGGTATGTATTCTGGGAGAATGTGGGCGTGGGTGTCTGTGCCCTAATCCGCCCTGGATTATTCGGTACAGGGAAGCTGTGGAGAATGGCAGGTCTCCCTACTACCCCACCCACCTCCTGGAAACCATCCTAAACCGTCAGTCGTTTTCATAATTCCCCTCCAGGATACACTAAGAACCATGCGCCTACTTGCTATCTAGTCATGATTTGCAATATGAATTATTAGTTTCATACTTTGGTCCTTTCAGGAGCCCAGAAGGGAAATGAATCTCAGGACGTCTTAAGAGGTCGAAGGACTCAATCAGACAAATGCGATTTGTGGATGTGTTTAGTTTTGTTCTGAGAATGTGTTCACAAATTAATAGAGTTTTCATTGAGGTATTGTTCTTCTGACTGGTTACAAGGAATCCTTTTTTTGTTGTTGTTGTTTTATAGTTTCTTCTTCTCTACCCTTCTTAGAAAACTCTGGATCTGAGAGTATTTTAGATCTTAACAAGCTAGAGGGGTTTGTTTTTGTTTTTGTTGTTTTAAAATAGCCTTTTTACACTTGGCAAGCATATGAATCATAGCTTGTCACAGAGCGGTAGCAGAAAGCAAAATAAAACAAAAACGAAAATTGAAGATATTCACTTGGGCTTCAATTCTGCCAATAAACCTTTCCACTTTTCTTTTTCTATCCATCAGGCTCATTAAAAATTGAGTTCCACCTGTTTAAATTCTTCGTGTATTTTTTTTTGTCTTTTTATTTTACAAAAGCCAAACAAATTTTTTAAAAAATAGGAAGAGCTAGAGAGATGGTTTAAAGGGCAAAAACACTTGCCATGTAAGCCTGACAACTTGAATTTGAATTCCTGGAACCCATAATTAAAACAAAACAAAACAGACCCTAAGAGAGACATACATAGATCTAATCTACATGAGAAGTAGAAAAAGACAAGATCTCCTGAGTAAACTGGGAGCATGGGAACATTGGGGGAGGGTTGAAGGGGAGGGGAGAGGCAGGGGGGAGAGCAGAGAAAAATGTAGAGCTCAATAAAAATCAATAAAAAAAATTCCAAACAAAACATACAAAACAGAAAACAGGGTTCAGGGAGGAGTAGAGGCTGGAGAAATAGCTCAGCAATGAAGCTCACTTGATCCTGCTGGGCAGTGGTGGTGCATGCCTTTAATTCCAGCACTTGGGAAGCAGAAACAGGTGGATCTCTGTGAGTTAGAGGCTAGCCTGGTCTACAGAGTGAGTTCCAGGACAGCCAGGACTACCCAAAGAAACCCTGTCACAAACAAACAAACGAAAAGATCGTTTGTTGCCCTAAGAGAAGACTTGAGTTTGGTTCTCAGCACGTATGGTGGTTCACAACCACCCTGAACTCCAACTGCAAGGAATCTGACGCCCTCTTCTGGTCTTTGAGGGCACTTGCATTCGTGTGCACATAGCCAC
Source organism: Alexandromys fortis (assembly GCF_014885135.2). Lineage (NCBI taxonomy): Eukaryota > Metazoa > Chordata > Mammalia > Rodentia > Cricetidae > Alexandromys > Alexandromys fortis. Next base: position 3,512,325 of record NW_026067932.1, read on the forward strand.
ACACAGACACACACAGACACACACAGACAGAATTGAAAATAAGAAAAATCTCTGAAACAGCGTAGATACAGTGGAGCGCATTTGCAATCCCAGCATTCCTATGGTGAGAAGAGAGGTAGAGATGGGAGCAGGGAATCTATTGGAAGTGTGTGGGCCAACTCGCCATTAGTCTAGAGCACCGCAGCGGAAGCGTTTCTATGGCATGATAAAGTGTTAAACACGTTATCTTAAGAGTTTATTATATCTTAGTTCCCATTTCAACACTACAAGGAAGACTTTGGCATCTAAGAAACTGGAGACCAAAGAACTTTTGATAACTGGCATAGGATCAGAAACAGCCAGGAAGTGGCCGTGAACTCGCCTACTCTGCATGTGTTTCAAGCCTGTTCAGATGAGAGTTTGAATACAAGCAAGGATCTGGGTAACTTAGTATTCTTAGTGCAGTTCTCTGAGGCGGGTCCAGATCTGGAGTCGGTAGGAAAGGGTGAGCCTCGCTGTCCTCCACCCTCCACTGCTTAAGAAATGAAGCTTGCCAAAAGAAACCCAATAAACTGCATGTGGAGATTTCACCAATTCCCTGAATTTCAAAATACGTATTTTTATCCCAGGCTGGACTTGAATTCATGACCTTCCTGCGTCTGCCTCCTCTGCAAATCCTACTGGTGCGTACCACCACAACCGGTTAAACTATGCGTTTTAAAGAGCATTTTTTTTCCTTTAAAAGAGGAGTTGGGGTGGAGTGGGTGGGATGGGGTCCCATGGGGTCCCAGAGCGCTTATTTCCCATTATATTGCTTCAGTCCCGTCATTGATTTCAAGTCAGAACCTGGAGTCCTCAGTAAAAATAACAGGTGTGATCATGAACTGCCATTGACGGGGAGTGGTTCCTCTAGCCTAATAACTTCTAGTTGAGAGGCTTTACAGATCCCATCGTGGCATTTTAAGCTTTGCTCGCCACGGGGCAATGCCTTGGCTCTGTACGCACGCGTCGCACGTGTGGCGACGCCACGCACAGGAGCAGACCTTTGAAAATTCTATTCGCTCTTCAAGAAAACTTCTGGGAGCTATGCCAACAGAGAGGCCGAACTGAGCCTGTGGGTACAGTGTTTTAAGAGAGAGCATACAATTATTATGCCCTGAATCAGCCATGATAACAGGGTGGGTACGTTTGAGCCGTGTCAACGGAAGTTCATTCATAATGGAGTGAAAACCCTTGGTTGTTTTCAGGTGTCTAAGGTCGACGTTCAGGTGAACAGTAGCGCATCCGAAGGGTCAGGGACCATTCTCTTTCATCATCATGGTTTGTCCTATTGTGTACCCTATACTCACATTTCCCCCCTTCTTCACCGCTCCTACGGCTTCTCATATTCTCTGGCGCTAAAGAAACTTCTTTATCAGGACAAGAATGGGAGATTCCCCTTCACGAACACTGGACCGTTTTTTAACTGAACAGGCTGAAAATTCTTGGCTCCTCTTGATAAGAAATTAGCTGATCTCCCCGAGTGTATTGTCTGAGGATTTCATAAACCTGCTCCCGCGGGCCAGCAAAGGGAAGGCTAAGTGAGATGGGTCGGGTTTGCACCGATCACTTTCGGCACCACGCACGGCACGCACGCGCTCACCTTTGCAGGCATCTGGGGCGGAGAAAGGTCGCCTGAGGTCCCGGTAGAAGCCCGGCTTACAGCGCTGGCAGTGCTGACCTTCGGTGTTGTGCTGGCAGTTGGTGCAGACGCCCCCGCTGCGGTTCCCCGACGCCTCCCACACCTGGCTGTCGAAGTGACAGGTGTCTGCGTGCCCGTTGCACTTGCAGGCTGGCGACAAAACAAACGGGAGGGACATAAAAAACACTGGTGATCGAGATGTGAAGCTAGGATCAAGTTCAATTTAAATTTTATTTATTTACAGAAGAGGATCTAGCACAATAATAAAAGCAATACAAAAAGGAATATATTAAGAGCTAACTGGCTTTCCCTTGATCGGGATTCCACTTTTATTTTATACTTCTCATCTGACTTTTCACTTTTCATTACACGTTGGTCTTCTAAAGGGTTGGTATATGCATGAAGGTCATCACGATGGTCGGTGTGGCTTGTTAGCGGGACAGAGTCTAGATCACTTGGGAAATTAGCCTCAGCATGCCTGGAAATTATCTTCAGTGTGTTCATTGTTGTGGGAGGACCCATCATAGCTGTGGACCAGGCCAATCCTTGGGCAGGGAGTTTGGAGAAAAGAGTTGAGCACTCAACAGGCATTCCCCGTTGCCTGTTTTCTGACTGTGGATGCAGTGTGATGTGACCACCTGCTTCAAGTCCCTGTACTTGACTTTCCTGCCTGTCCCCTTGAACCGTATGCCAGAATAAGCCCCTTAGGTGGCTTTTGTCAGAGTAACCAAACACGGCAACAGGAAAAGAAACCAAAACATCTATCAGAGTGAAGGAAGATACGTCCATCCAGGCAAAGACATTCCAGTTACTCTGAGGTTGGCATTTATTTTGGAAAGATATTTGAGCGGTTACCAGTATTCCTCTCTGATGGTGCCCTTTGACCTTGTCCATTCCTGCTACTTTCTCAGGATCAGTGGATCTCTTGCCTCTGGGGAGAAAACCTAAGACTCTTGGCATTATTTGGAAAATACAGGTATTGCAGGCACAAACCATAATTCATGCTCGCCCATGAGCCTGGAAAGAAACGCCTGGAGGATAGTGAACAGAGCCTAAGTACCTCGCTCTTGTGGTACTAAGATCAAGGTCTTCACATGTGCTAGGTGCTGTGTGTGTGTGTGTGAGAGAGAGCGCGCACGAGTGTCCTTCCTTCCACAGTGTGGAGCCTGGGGATTGAACTTGGGTCAACAGGCTTGGTGGCAAGCACCTTTACACGTTGAGTCTTATCGCTGGCCCACCGTTTTACACTTTATTTGGAGACAGAGTCTCACTTAGCTGCCCTGGCTGTCCTTGAAGTCACTTTATAGCCCTGGCAGGCTTTGATCTTGGGATTCTCCTGCTTCAGCCTTCCAAGTAACTGAGATGAGGGGCCTGAGCCATCAGGACTTGGTTTAAGTTTACTTTCGTGGAGTGTTGTCCTTTGGTGACTCTAAGGAACTCTGCTATTGAAACTTCAGTTTATAGAGGAGGCCTCCATGCTCCTTATGTAATAATTTCTCAATGGTATCTCTGAGCTTATCAGTCTTTAGCTCCCTGTGACAGTCGAGGTGTCTATGTGTAGTTAGATACACACTGGGTTCCCATGGAAAGGACTAGAATGGCACTCTAGGAATTTAGGAGAAATTCTTTAGATTCTCTTGATAAATGATTTAGAATAAGAATCCAGACATCCCCTCCACCCCACCCTGGAAGTCAACTGTATTTGAAAACGCTAGTGCTATTTTTTCCCCCTTGTTTCCTCGACCTGTCATGGTATTTTTCCCAGACTCATATCTTTAAAAGGCATAAGGCAATTTGATATTTATGCTTAGAGGAAATCCTTTATATTTCTTAGAAACAAATCCATTCCAATTCCAGATTTTGTATGGGGAGAGATTTCTCGGAAACTTTATTCAAAGAGCAAACAGTTTCAAATCTGGCAATAGGACCGAGTGGACAAGAATGTGCTAACTGCTTGGACACTTTGGAGGACCCAAATGCTGTCCCTGAGAACCTGAGGTGTACAAACATGAGTAGATACAAGATTTAAACATTCTCCTAAGACAGGCTTGGGACTGGAAACATTTCAGTGAGCACGTGTGTTTCTCAGGACAGCTGGCCACTTGAATGCTAACCCGGATATCATTGGACCACACTCTGCACATTGTAGTCTGGAAAGGGAACAATGGTTCATCTTCCCATGGCCTATCTTCTCTTCTCCAAATGCAACCCCAAAATCAGTCCTAGTAAACAACCCCATTCTTGACTTCCTGGGTTAATTTCAGGTCTAATCCACCAGTGGGGATCGTATCTAATAGGACCCCCGAAGACATGGGATCAAATCCCCCTTCCTTCATTTCCTAAACTCTGGCAAGACATTTAATCTTACTGAGCCTCAGTTTCCCGATTTCTAAAACAGGACTGACACCATCTTCTCTCTGGGGTTGTTTTGTAAGCTGAATTTAGAAGAAGCTGTCTTCGTGTTTCGTTCAGTGCCACAGCTACGCGAGCGGCGGGACACTGCAACCCTTAGTTGCTCTTGTGTCTACTCGCTGTGTATCACTGTCAAGTTCTCAAGGACAGCTTTTAGGTCCCGCGAGGATCCAAGCGAACAGACAGCACATTCTTGGCCACTCAGTCCTATTGGCTGCGAACTAACTGTTTCCAATGGCTGGAGTCGTGCTGGGCAGCGATATGGCTGTGTTTGTGTATAGCTTCTGTCGTCCACCACTTTATATTGTGTTTCAAGAGATAACAAGGAATTCACAGATAAGTGTCGTCCACAAAGAAGGCTTTTAAATAGCGGAGGTTGATACTTACTTCTGCACTCGTTAGGGGCCCCCGTTCTGCCATCGGCTGCCTCCCAGGGCCGGTCGTTGTACAATGGCGCACAGTGCTGACAGTGGCTGCCGGCTGTGTTGTGTTTGCACATGCATTTCCCGTGCACCTACGAGCAACGTTAGGGCAGAGCTGTGAGCATGGGCCGCGTCGCTAAGGGAGAAATTCTCCCTCCGCTCCCTCTCCGCACCCGTTGCTTTAGCCAGAAGACATAGATTTATTTATTTTTTTAAGAAGTTAGCTAGTGTGAGGAAAAATATTTTTAGTCTGTTTTGTGATTAACGAAAGGAAGGAAGGAAGGAAGGAAGGAAGGAAGGAAGGAAGGAAGGAAGGAAGACTGCTTTTTCTTGACTATAGAATCTATGGCCGTAATGAGAAATTCTGCGGTATTGGCTAAGTATTTAAGTCAATTTTATTTATTTTTTAAATATTTATTTATTTATTTATTATGTATACAGGGTTCTGCCTGTATGCCTTTAGGCCAGAAGAGGGCACCAGACCCCATTACAGATGGCTGTGAGCCACCATGTGGTTGCTGGGAATTGAACTCAGGATCTTTGGAAGAGCAGGCACCGCTCTTAACCTCTGAGCCATCTCTCCAGCCCCTTTAAGTCAGTTTTAATATCCTTAGTTTAAAGAAAAAATTCTTAGCATAAAATAATGTAGCTTTACTGCAGAAAATTTAGAAATTTGTAATCTTTTCAAAAATATTAATATAAATATTTGAATATATATATTTCTAGCACCTTAAAATGCAATTAAGGACTTTTCTACAAAACATGTTAGGAACATGTGGCTTTGTGGTAGTGTATGTGCCTAGCATGTGCAAGACTCCGGGGTTCAATCCTCAGGCTGCTATCCAAAAAAGGAAAAGGAAATCTGTATGCTTTCTTTAGCATTCTTGTATATCAGACATCCTCTTGTGTGAGTAACAATTTAATTGAGCAGTCCCCTACTTCTTTATCACAAAGGCTTAAACTCATGGTATATTCAGCACGACAGTGAATATCCCTGTAGATCAACTTGTATATACTTGTATAAATTTGTGTAACTCTTTACTTCTCCTAAATGTATTTCCTAGAAGTAAAATTAATCAAAGAGCCGAAGAAATATTGCTAAGACTTTGAATACACTTTATTATAATTACTGGGCTTTTCTTTTGACCCCATGACTGAATTCTGGGGGGTCATCTAAAATACCATGTTTCTCAGAGAAGAATGCTTCTGTAGAATTCTTAAGGAAATATTTTTGGCCCTTATTTCAATGATAACGTTAGAAAATACCTTGTATCATCATGTATCACCCAGAAAGCCCTCATTTCACTGATAATGTTAGCAAATACTTTGGATCATCACGTATCACTAAGAATTACCATGGCGTCCAGGGCCAAAATGCGTCTCTGGATACTGATACAGTGACTGTAGAGGTGGGACTTTGTAACGCAACTCTGAACGGGTTCCATAAATACAAAGCTACAATTTTCTCCTGAAAAACAGGTCTTAAAATGACTGAACATTAAGGTAACAAATCTTGTCAACCAGTCAATGAATGCTTATTGATGCTCTAGAAGGGACAGTCACGATGGGGCACTGAGTTTGGTACACAAAGCGTCACTTCTCTATTTTTTAAAATATTCATTCATTTATTTATTATGTATACAATATTCTGTCTGTGTGTATGCTTGCAGGCCAGAAGAGAGCACCAGACCTCATTACAGATGGTTGTGAGCCACCATGTGGTTGCTGGGAATTGAACTCAGGACCTTTGGAAGAGCAGGCAATGCTCTTAACCTCTGAGCCATCTCTCCAGCCACAACACATTAAAGATTTTTAGGGAATGATGTAAGTAGGAAGTGTATTAGAGCTACACTTTCTTTTTTTTTTTTTTTTGCGTTCAAGAAAAACATCTTTCTACCTTCTTTCTTCTTGCCTAATAATATACTTTTTCTTTCCTTTCCTCTTTGATTGTTCTTTACTCCTGCCCCCCCCAACTTATGTCTCCCAATAGCCAGCGACACCACCTGTACTTTCTGATAATATTTGAAATCTTAAAAGGTAATTATATTTATTCCTTGTTTGTATCTTTTCAAGCTTTTTAGCATCCATTTACCAAGAGTTATAGGAAGATGATATTGAAAGGTGCTGTTAATTTTCTTTACAGGAACTCAACTGTTGCCAAGAATTCAGTTTACCAAGTCTAGTCTTGGCATGTTCAAACCCAATATATAATTTAACCCAACGCATAGGTTATTCTGTCCCACGAATTTTAGGTCTCAGGAGGTCACAGACATTTGGGGTAACGTCATCAAACATTCATGCATATCATAGGATAATATTGACAGGTCTGTTCCATCCGGAGCATTTTTTTGCTCCCATCTGCCAGGGACTGAAATGGACCTCCCAGGGTCTGAGGATGCTGGGACAGCAAATTTTTGTGCACATAGAAAAAAAAATCAAGGAGCTGTCATTTTGCGAATTACCAAAAATAGCTGTAAATCATTACCCAGACAGTTCGAAACAAGAAATCCTTTCTCAGCAAGAGAACCCTTGCCGTTCAAGCTTGAAAGATCACCCACTATTTGATGCTCGTGAAAAATGTGCAAGGAAAACTAGGTCTTCCTCGGAGACCAAACAGAAAAGGGAAACTTCAGTAATAAGTTAAACATCACTCCTATCTGGTACACAAACATGAACGAAGCAAAGGGTAAGAAAGTGGAGTTGTGCCCCAAAGAGTTCATCTAACGCTGCCGTCTGGTTGTCTAACTAGAAAAGGAGGAATAAATCTTGACTACAGAACCACAGTTTCTAATTATATGAGGTATTCGAATATTGTAGGAGTTTCAGAAACGCCTCTGTTAATGTCAAGAAGACTTTTCTCTTTCAGTATCCAAAGGGTTCTCCCCCCCTGCTGAGACAGGGTTTCTCTGTGTAGCCTTGGCTGTCCTGGAACTCACTGTAGACCAGCTCGCCTCAAACTCGCAGAGATCCCCCTGCCTCTGTCTCTCGAATGCTGGGGTTGGAGGCTTGTGCTACCACCACCCAGCCAAAGTTTTTATAATTACACACAAGTCTGTTTACCACTAAAATCAACCCGTTTTCTACTCATTTTGAGCACACTCCTCTACTTGTGCAGACTTGAAACAAGTCATTCGAGGAATTGCTGGACCAGTGTGTTCATTATGAGCCGTGTGGTTTCATTACGATAGGTGTATATTAAAACCAGAGAGATAAAGGAAAATGAAAATGTCGTCTTTTCACACTTGAAGCTACCTACACACGTAAGAATTTCGGCAGGGCCAAAAATCAGGCATGCCGTTTAGATCCTTTGTCAGAAGATGGGTCTGGGACAGCAAAGTTTCTTTCTTTCCTTTCTAATGGTCCATTTTGGCTTTCAGTGGTCATCTGTCATGTGTCTGAGGACATTGGTCATGACAAGAGATGGTGGCAATCTGGTTACAGATGGTATTAAGCACCTGTGATTGAACAATCGGTTATTTGTATGCAGATTTTAAATATAGATTCTAAAACAAGATTGATATTTCTTTTAATTATGTATCTGTATCTGTGTGTCTGCACATAGGTGTATAACACATGCTGGCACCTACAGACTGCAGGAGAGGGCATCAGATCCCCTGAAGCCGGAGTTACAGGCAGTTGTGAACCTCTAAATGGGTGCTGGAAACCAAATTTGGGCCCTCCGCAAGAGCAGTACACACTCCTAACCACCGAGCCATCTCTCCAGCCCAAAGATGTTATAGAATATTTAATTATGAGATGGAAGCATGGCTTAGCTCACCTTTAAAAAAAACTTCGGGGTCCTTAAAAAAAATGCAATATCAAAGCCTATGACTTTGTCCTCTGAATGTTGTGCAGCTGTAGGCACAAGAGTAACAAGTCACAATCCACAGTCCTTCCTGGACTGTCAGAGGGTTCTGCTGCCCTCTCAGCCATGCTAGAAATTCCTGATGTGAAACACGGAAGAGCCAAGAGCGTTTTTCTTATTTCTTGCCCTGTGTCGCACAGATAAAGGAATAAACGTGTATAGTCTAGAGATGGAGCTTCGTCTGACCTAGAGACCACCAAAGTCATCTTAAAGATTGTTCTAGTTACTTCTCCCCAAGAGCCACATACTTTGCTACCTAGTGACGATGTTCCCTGTGGACGCTCACCATATCAAAAGGGCTCGCGTTCCACAGGATCCGATATTAAGTTCATTAGGGAACGTCTGACAAAACCAGTTCCCTACCACTTCTGAGAAAGAAGGTTCAGCCACTGTCTGAGTCTTTTATTCAGATCCTCCAGAAAACAACCGTGTAAGTTAATGGGAAACGTGTTTTGTAACTTCATACTGAGAAATGGTTGAATTTCAAAAATGGAGTGATTTTGTCTGTGATAATTTGTGTACCTGTGATTTTATTTCATTACTGTGCAACTCTGAATTCCAGTAGAAAATTAATGTTGCTTCATACCAACATCAAAACTTAAAAAATAAAAAAGCATTTGTGAAAGAAGAGCATCTGGGAGCCAAGAGCAATGCACACTTGACGGCGGCGGTGATAGCGGTGGTGGTGGAGGCAGTGGCGGTGGAGCCTCTGTTGACCTCTAACGGATTATCTAGAGAGTGGAGAGAAGTTGTGTGGCCTCTTCAGACCAAATGGGGAAGAAACGCTGATTACTTTCTGAGGAGAAAGTAGATTCCTGTTAGAAAAAAGGGTTAGTTTCTAAAGGAATGAACTTCCTTTGTATGAAAGAGAGAAATTTTCTCCCTCTCCCCCCAAGACAGGGATTTCTCTGTGTAATAGTCCTTGCGGTCTCAGCACTAGCTCTTGTAGACCAGGCTGGCTTTGAACTCACAGAGATCCGCCTGTCTCTGCCTCCGAGGTGCTGGGATTAAAGGCGTGCTCCACCACCGCCCAGCTGAAGAGAGGAATTCTAAAGACAGGCTAGCCCGTTGGAATCTACTCTTCTTCTGTGGGACAAAAACACACACAGCAACACACTACAACCCATGAACAGGAAGCCCCGCGAGCAAAACACATCTTTTCATTAAAAAATAAACCACGCCCTTTCCCACCCGAAGCCTGCGCGTTTTCATTTGACGGAAGAAGAGAAGATAGAACTTCAGAGCGAGTTTGGTGGAAAAGGAGCTTGCAGCATCCTGTCAGGATGGACGAAATAGGGTGAGGGGGGGTTCCAATCCTTGCCTAATAGTACAGCCTGGGAGAAGACAAGGAAAAAACGGGCAGCTATGTAGTTTTTTTCCTTGGGCTGTACCAGAACACCAAAGAAAACAGCTTGTATCCGAAAGCGTGGGCTGCGCGGCTAGGTTGAGAGGTAAAAGCGATTACGAACACAGACTATTGGTTCCTAATTAAGACCGCTCTTCCCACCCAGCTTGAACCCTGAAATGCTTCTCGGAGGCGTCTGTCCTTCCAATTCTCACGATGGGTCAGGTTCCAGAGCTCTTGACAAAAATACCCCTTAAGTGGTTACTGAAAACCCTAGCCGCAGGGATTATAAATATCGGTTTTTAATCCTACGACTGGAGACAGAGTTGCTTGGAGGAGGAACGGACATCCTGGAGGAATGGAAAGGAATGTCCTAGGCGGAGAGGAAGAGGGCCAAAGGCAGACTTTGCCCACTTCGTTAATTTGCCCAGACCAGGCCTTGACTGACACTTGGGAAAAAGCATGAATGGGGCCAATGCAAATTTCCGAAGGAACTGCTAAGCTTTTTATGCTCTTGTGTGTGAGAACCAGAATGCTTATCTCTCTCCGTGAGATTAAAAGCTCCTGCAGGGAACAGTGGCTTTGGCTTTTTTTTTTTTTTTTTAAATTTCCAGTAAGTGAAATATAATAGGCTGTCAGTAAATATGCGCTGTTTTCCTTCAGTTGATATATGTTTAGCAGGACCTGGAGGACCTTAGCCATTTATTTCAAACTGCCGAGAAGGCTGGGAGTTAGCCATGCTTGTGAAGTGGGCATGAGATCGCTACAGTTGTTTAGCGAATCCGGTATGAGCAAGGCACTTGCTACAATGGCTACATTAGCTTGCACCCGAGTGTCTCTGAGAGACCCACGGCACTGTGATCTGCCATGGGGTGATAGGGAATTAATAATCATCACCATAGTAGTGATTATACTGCACGGCTTCTACAATGTGCCATGCGCTGTCCTAGGCACCGTATAAATATTAATTAACTTGGTTCACACAAAAACCTTATTAGAAGGCGGGAATAATTGGCATTGCCCACTTTCAGGACAGATTAAACCAAGGCCCAGAGGGCTTAAGCACTTTGTCCAAATGTCAAAACCTCAAAGACTGGTAGAATGACTTGAAGTCTAGCAGCCTTACTCCTGAGTTTCCAACCTAACCCCTGTTTGGAAGACCTAGAGAGTAGATTTTGAGGACCCACTTGGCCCAAGCCAGTTCAGAGTGATCCCTGGATGATGTTGGTGTGTCCCAAGCCAGTTTGCCCTTCAAGAGCTTTTTAGGAAGCTGGTGAGATGGTTCAGAAGCTGAGAATGTTGCCTGCCAGATTCCAACCTGAATCTGATCTCTAAAGTCCACAGGGTGACGTGCATATTCCTGTGTGTAGGTATGCATAAGTACATGTTTACACACACGTACACATTTTTTTTTTAAAAAAAAAAAAGAACAGAGTGCTTCAGGATAGAGTTGGAATGGATCTCTGGTGAAGCCAGCTGTTTTGGGGGCAAAGGAATACAGGAAGATTTGCCAATTTCCCACATCTGCCACAAGTACGTATCCGGCAAGCAAGGGTGGAGAAAAACATAAGAAACGCACTGGTTGCACACAAAACCTTTCTATCCGAGCACTGGTTCCAACCAGTGCTGGTTGCGCAAGCCTTTAATCCCAGCACTTGAGAAACAGAGGAAGCTGGATCTCCGTGAGTTCAAGGCCAGGCTGCTCTACAGAAGGAGTTCTAGGACAGCCAAGGCTACACAGGAAACCCTGCCTCTCTCCCTCCTCCTCCAAAAGAGTTGGAGTACAGGAAAGAACACTGTAAAGTGTTGTGTTCTGGACGCGACATGGCAGTTGCACCCATGACCGCACAGTAGCCCTGGCTCTCTGCATAGGGCCTGCATGAACATTCCAGCGTGGATAGGGAAGGGGCTTATAAGACCCCCACCTGTCCTGAGGGAACCCATGGGCAGTTAAAGGTTGCAAAGGCAAGGGAAATAGGACCCCTCAGTGGTGTGGCCACTGAATATTGCCCTCATCTGAATAAATGACGCCCATCCAAGTTCATCCAGCCTACTTAATAAAGCAACCAACCAAACAAATGAAAACAAAAACACAGTAAGTGAAAAACTATAACCCCCCTCCTACCCAATCTTTACAATGTTATCTATTATCTGGCTATCATCTATCTATCTATCTATCTATCTATCTATCTATCTATCTATCTATCTATCTATCTACCTACCTACCTACCTACCTATCTATCTATCTATCTATCTATCTATCTATCTATCTATCTATCTATCTATCTATCTAGATATAAGAGTGTTTTACACAAATGTGTATCTGTGCACCACATGCACACAGTGCTCTCAAAGACCAGAAGAAGGTGTTAGACCGCCTGAGACTGGAATCATAAATGGTTATGAGCCTTCCATGTGGGTGCTGGGACTGGAACCTGTGTCCTCTGGAAGAGCAACCAGTGCTCTTAACGACTGAGTTATCACTCCTGCCCAAACACACTCAGTTTTTTTAAAAAGCCAAATGAAAGAAGTTAATTATTCTCCTTGTATAGCTTTCTCATTCTCAATACTATGGGTTTTTGTTTGTTTTTTAATAAGTGAGCAGAACAATTTAAATGTTGGGCTCTTAAGTAATTATAAGTAAGATGCTCTTCTACATCATGGAAACATAAGTGGAACAAAGCAAATCTCTCCTTCCTGAGGCCAGGGACCAGGAGTACTTCTGTTTGTGGCAGAGGACTGGAGAGTCCCAGATAGCCTCGTTTTGGAAACCCCACTCCCTGAAGGATCTTTCTTTGCCCTATTTTCAATTTAATTATCCAAATTTCTTCTGCTGGGAAAAAAAAAGTAGTGAAGAAAAACTCTTAAATAGGGGAGGGGAACCCCACTTGGCTAAGTATCCTAGCCAGGGAAGCCTTCTGGGCCGATTTGAGTTTTATTATCATTGGGCTGTTTTACAGCTCTGTAAACTGTAGAAAACCAATAATTCAAGTGTTTCTTATCCACAGAAGCCAAATCAGTTGTATTAGAGAGTACATTGTGTTGAAAGAATATGAATGGGGGCTGGAGAGATGGCTCAGTGGTTAAGAGCATTGCCTGCTCTTCCAAAGGTCCTGAGTTCAATTCCCAGCAACCACATGGTGGCTCACAACCATCTGTAATAAGGTCTGGTGCCCTCTTCTGGCCTTCTTCATACACACAGATAGACTATTGTATACATAATAAATATTAAATATTAAAAAAAAAGAATATGAATGATTATTGACTTATTATGTAGCCCAGGCTTGCCTCTAACTAAGCAATCCTCCTGCCCTTAGCCTTCCATGTGCTGAGATTAAAGTCTGAGCTATCATGCCTGGCTCATATCAGCGTTCTGTATTTTTATATTTGCCTAAATATGTGTATATTCTTTAATTTTTCATTTGAATTGTTATAATAATGTCTTATTGGTTCTGACACATTTAACATTTGTGTCCGTGAAATTTTTGTTTGTTTGTTTGTTTTGTTTGGTGGTATTAGGGTGTCAAGATAGGGTCTGGTCATTGCCACAGTGCCCGACCAACTGAGCTGTATTCCAGACTCAAGTCTGCCTCCGCTTCTGTCTCTGTCTCTCTCTCTCTCTCTCTCTCTCTCTCTCTCTCTCTCTCTCTCTCTCTGTCTTACCTTCTATTGCTCTCTCTCCTCTATCTCTCCCTCTCCTCTCTCATTTTTCCCTCTTCCTCTCTTCGTTCTTTCTTGTTTCTGTTTGTTTGTTTGTTGTTTTTTCAAGGCCACTTGAAGCCAAACTTGCCGGCTTCTGCCTGTAGTCTCGGCTTCTTGGGGCGCTGAGGCAGGGGACTGAATGAATAGCACTATTCAGGAGCAGCCTGAAGTACATCATGAGACTCTATCTCTAAAGAATAAGAATAATAAAAGGGTTGAATGTGTTGTGTACAATCTGACACCCTGTCATTCTGGGGGGCAGAGGTGGGGGGACCACAAGTTAAGGTCAGTCCAAACCTAGACTGCTCTAGGCCTGCCAGAACTACGTGGTGTAGACCAAGTCAAAAAAAAAAAAAAAAAAAAAAAAAAACAGAAGAAAAAACCTTAAGACTTTATTGCTAAGATAGAGTTTCAATGTGCTTTATAAAGATAGTGGGTTTTGAATGTCTTATAGTTTTACAACTCTGATAGTTTCCTCATTTTAGTACCACCAGGGGCTTGACTTTCTTTCTTCTGTAAAAATGCAAATAACGACATTGAACCAAAACCTGCAAGGCCCAGGAGGCTTTGGAGAGGCGTTTAGATAAGACCACATCACAGCTGACGTAAGAAGGTACCCCACAGTACTCCCTTCTTTGCAGACAACTATTTATTTTATTGCTTCCAATGGATGTAAAAATTTATTTCTGAGAACTAAGCTAAAAAGTATTCTGTCTGCAGATAAATTGTTTGACTAAAATCATACAAGTATATTAAGCAAGCGTGTACAAGTTATCTGACTTTAGATCCACATGCAGGCAAGGGCCATAGAGTTGGATACTCTTGACTGGATGACCCCTACTTCAGGGTATCTGAGACCTCATTGCTTCAGAAGGGAAGCTGGCTCTGGACCCTCCAGTTTCCTCCACTGCAAATATAGAGCAAAAGTTGGCTATTTAAAAGTGGATAAATATTGCTACGTTTCCCCCACAATCCCCTGCAGTACTCTGTAGAAGAAAGCTCCACAGTAGGGAGCTAACTGTAAATGTCTTTCAAGCCAAACCAGTGCCCGGCCAGCAAGCTCACTCGGTTCTGGGGACAGCTGCTAGTGGCCACTCAGCTGCCTCGTGAGCCTGCGCCACTCTGTGAAGTGTTTTCATCATTCCACAACACATTGCCTGACGACGGCTTGTACTTCTCAGAGCAAATCTGCGGCAGCACACAAGACAGACTCCCCAAGAGGCCCCCAGATACCAGAAGCTCCATCTCAGAACACTGATGCCATCCAGGGGATTTTTTTTTTAATCCTTCCCACGAATACTTAAAATAGCTGCTTGTGACGTAACCTTTTGAGGAAAGAAAGGGAAGATCTCCATTTCAATTTCTTAACAGCATTGGATTTTCACAATCTCAGAAGGGGAGAGCAAGGGTGGAATTAGAGACACGCCTCTTTCCACCTGGTGCTAAGTCTTCCTGTTACACAAGAACGAGACAGAGACACACACACATAGAGAATGAATAGAACTATTTCTTAAGCGATTGCTGTGTCAAGCACAGAAATTGACGTGAGGCTGAAGGAAGGTTTTGTAGGATCTCGCGCAGCGCCTTTTAGGATTCAGATGAGGTTTTTATAATGAATGGGGCAGGTAAATTCTCTGAGGACCTGGTGCCTTACTCAGTACATTTTACCCGGGTGACACTCGTCAATGGGCTCACACGGCTCTCGCTTATTTTAAAGGAAAATTCCTTGCTACCAACTACTTTGCATTCTCTCGCAGCCCCTCCCCCTTCTTAATTCATTCTCATTTCGTTTCCCACTGTTGTCCCCCACCCCCTCCTTGACAGCTCTGTCTGGTTGTCACTCAGTGTTCTATACAGTGCAGAGGGCGTCACCGGAGTTGACTTGTTTAAGATAAAATGAGCCTCGGATCGTGGCACAGGAAGCTAGTTGCGAGAGCACATTTCCTTCCACGGTTTCTGGTAGGAATTGCTTTCTTCAGAGGCCTCTCTTCACACTAAGAAACTGCCTATTGCTTCGTGAGTCCTGTAAAGAGTAATCTGCATTTTTAAAACGCCTGCTCGTATGAAGGGTTAAGGTAGAAGCAACTCACTGACCTAAATGTTGCATTCGCTTGGCAGCTCTGACAGTCATTAAGAAATCTGAGGTCATCTGAACGTGGCCAGAAACAACAGCCACAGGTAGCTAAAGCACTGGTCTCCTTTCAGAAACACTGCTTTTGAAAACAGCCAGTTTCAAGACCCATACTAGCAAAGAAATACAACCAGTATGCAAAATCCTTCTACGAACATCTACACTTGCCTTGTAGGTTTGTTTCGTGGAGACTGCTGTAACAGCTCTGTTCTCTTTGTGAGGTAATAGTCCCAGTGAATTTGTCATTTTCGTCTTTTTAGGGTATAACACAATGGTTTTTAGTTTAGTCCAGATGTTGTACAACCACCAACACGAATATAGAGCTTTCCAGCACTCGAAAAAGAACACGAAGAAGCACACACTCCCCCGCTTCCCCGAGTCTGCCAACTTATTTTGCCTTTATGGATTTTTTTACTTTGTAGATTTCATATAAAAGGGAAAAAATACTGCCGGGTGGTGATGGCACAGGCCTTTAATCCCAGCACTTGGGACGTAGAGGCAGGCGGATCTCTGTGAGTTCAAAGCCAGCCTGGTCTACAAGAGCTAGTTCCAGGACAGGCTCCAAAAACTACAGAGAACCCCTGTCTCGAAAAACAAACAAAATAAAAACAAGAGAGAGAGAGAGAGAATAGAACATGGGCTTTTGTGTCTGGCTTCTTTTGCATGGTTTAATGCTTACAAGATCTAGCCAATATACATTCTGAGTGTATATTGGAACCTTCCTTATTGAAATTGGATAATACCGAATTGTGGATTTGCTGTATTTTGTGTGTTCATCAATTGAGGGGCATTGTGCAGTACCAACTCTTTTGCGACTATGAATCATGCTGCTTTGACCATACACGATCAAGACTTTATGTAAACGTATTTTCACTTCACTTGAGTTCACAGGGAAGAGTAAACTTACTGGATCCTACGAGAGCTCCATCTTCAGCTCTCTGAGGAAATGCCAAACTTTCCACTTGTCAGCTTGCAGATCCTCAGCGCTGCGTCTTCTCCTTGTCCTCGGGGGCTCTTGTTACTGCTTATCCTCTTGGTGACAGCTGTGGAGTGGATGTGAAGTGGTATCTTGTGGATGTTTTGATTTGCCTCCGTCTACATGACTGAAGATACCGAGAATCTTTCCATGAACATGCTGAGCCTTTGCGTGTGTTTGTGGGTTTTCCCCTCAAACAACTAGGTTGGTTTGCTGTTGATGAACTCTGAGAATCCTTTACATACACTGTGGATACTAGAACCTAAGAGAGAGATGGTCTGGAAGGATTTTCTGCCATTCTGTGTAGACCATCTTTTCACTTTTGTGTCTGTGTGTGTGTTTTCAAGACAGGGCTTCTCTGTGTAGCTCTGACTATTCTGAACTCACTCTGTAGACCAGACTGGCCTCATGGGATCTGCCTGCCTCTGCCTCCCAAGTGCTGGGATTAAAGGTGTGTGTCACCACTGCTCGGCTCACTTTCTTGATAGTGTCCTTTGCTCAACAGTTTTGATTTTGATGAACTCAAACATATCTAGTTTAGTTTTTTTGAGATAGGGTCTCTCTGTGTAAGCTTGGCTATCCTGGAACTCAATGTGTAGAGCAGGCTGGCCTTGAATTTACAGAGATCCATCTGCCTCTGCCTGCTGAGTGTTGGGATAAAAGGCATGTGTCACCACACTTAGATTATTATTATTATTGTTGTTACTTGTGCTTCTGAGTGTCACATCTAACAAGCCATCCCCTAAAGCAAAGTCACAGTTACCCCATATTTCCTTCTAAGAGCCTACAGTGTTAGCCCTGTGCTCAGTCTGTCGGTTCATTCTGAGTTACCCGTGGCACTGTGTATGGTGGAGGTCCCAATTATATTCTCGTGATTGGTCCACCATCTATTGAAAAGATCGTTCACCATAACCGAATAGCCTTTTTCACTGTGATTGGTTTTAATTTTAATTTTTTGAGGTAGGGTCTCAGGCTCTCTGCAACTGGAATTCTCTGTAGCACTAGGGATGGCCTTGAATTCCAGAGCTACCAATCTGGGTGTCTTGTTTCTTAAGCTGTACTAATCGCCTGGGCTGGAGTTTCCGGCACAAAGTAACAGGCAGTGAGAACAGGAATGCTTGTCTTGTTCCTGATGGCGGAGGGAGAGCACTGTTTTTTTCACCATTGTGCACACCGCCCGATGTAGATAACCTTTACTGTGTGGAGGATGGCCGCGCCATTCCTAGTTGACTGAGTGGCCTTTCTTCATTATTTATGAGAGGATGTTGGATTTTTATCAAATCCTTTCCCCATGTCTACTAAGAAGATGAGGCAGGTTCTACCTTTTTTTTTTTTTAAAAAAAAATGAGTATTGCAAATTACATTAGTTGGTTTTCTGATGTTAAACCGAGTTTCAATTTGTATAGCCATCTAGATTTGAGATAGAATAAACTCATATAAACAAGAACATACCATTTTCTTTTTTTCTTAATAAAAAGGAAAACTTCTTTTTCTAATAGGAAAAACAGTGCAAAGCCTAGACAAAAATATTTAAAGGTTTATCTTAATTAAAGACAGAAATTCTCATAGTATGAAACTGTTAAGGAATATGAGAAGAATTTTTAAAATATATTATGATAAATTTAGTACAAAGCCAGTGTTCTATATTATATCGAGGGATAAATGATATAGTTAAGATAATAGATGTCTTTATATTTATAAGTTATTCTGTTTTTTAAAAAAAATCTACAACTTATGGGGGCTGAAGGAATGACTCTTGAGTTTTGGAGTGCTTGCTGCTCTTTGCTGGGGACTAGAACTGGGTGGGGTTCCCAGCACCCCATGGGGCAGCTTCCAAAGGCCTGGAACTCTAGATTGAGAGGAGCCAGGGCCCCCTTCTGGCCTCTGTGGAGCACCCCCTTTCACCGTGTTGGTGCACACATCTTTTATGGGGATCAGAAATGAGTTAAGTCAAGGTTAGGATGGAGTTTTATTATTAAAATCCATTAGAAAGCAAAAATACTATGTTTTTTGGTAAACCAAGAAAAATCACATTAAAAATGTCCCAAGAATTTTTATTTCACCTCTACCCTGAAAAATAGCTTAAGGGAAACCATGACACATGATCAAAGTGCAGTATGTATGTGGGAATATGAAAATGTCCCAGTGACCATTATTTTGTTCAGTCGACATGGTCTAGCAGCAAAAAAAGAGCGAGAAAAGGAAAAAACAATGACAGTATAAGAAATGAACTCTGTATTTTCCCTTAACCTAACTTTAAGGAAATCTAATAATTAGAAACGCCAAAGATAGTTAGTCTTCTCGGAAGAAGTGTGCCTCCGGGTCATGCTAATATCTGCGAGATTACTAATGTTTGTCGTGCTTGCCTGAGAGGGTTTATTGTTCTTGAGAGGATCCTAAAATATATTTTGGTCTTTATGTATTGCTTTCATAAGACCACAATAACAATCAGCTGAAAACAATAAGCAATCTCTATATAGAAACTCCAGGGGCAGTGGTTCTCAGCTTTCCTAGTACTGCAACCCTTTAATATACTTCCTCATGTAGTAGTGACCCCCACAACCACAAAATTACTCCGTTTTTATTTCATAGCTGTAATTTCG
Source organism: Alexandromys fortis (assembly GCF_014885135.2). Taxonomy (NCBI): domain Eukaryota; kingdom Metazoa; phylum Chordata; class Mammalia; order Rodentia; family Cricetidae; genus Alexandromys; species Alexandromys fortis. The sequence continues at coordinate 3,531,441 of NW_026067932.1, forward strand.
TTACTGTTAGGAATCATAAAGTAAATATCTGATATACAATGTATCTGATATGCGACCCCCCAAAGGAGTCGCAACCCGCAGGTTGAGAACCGTGGCTTTGGGGGCTCTGGAGTTCTCTTCTTGCCATTATGTAGCATAGGGAAAATGAGAATTTGCAACTAGATACAAGTAATTCCTAATTCTTCTTCTCAATTATCATAGACAAGGTCTCTTGTAACAAATATAGCTTCCTATTTATAAAGATTCATCACATAAATATTGACCCTATTTATTTGTTAAAGGATTAAAAGAGAAAATAATATATATATGTATCTATGACATCATCAAGGCTAGTCGTTATTATTAATATTAACATTATTATCATATAAATCTCTATAAGTTTTCAACTGCCATTTGATTAATTCAGTCATATATTGATCCAGAATTTTTATAGTTGTTGTTTTGTTTTTGAGACAGCATCCCACTCTGTAGCCCAGACTATCCTGAAACTCACTCTACAGACTAGGTTGACTTTGAACTCACAGAGATTCATCTGCCTTTCCCTCCTGAGTGTTGGGATTAAAGGCATGCACCCACCACAGCTGACTTAATCCAGATTTTTTTTTTTTTTGGTGCCTGTTTTGGAACTAGCTCTTGTAGACCAGGTTGGCCTCGAAATCACAGAGATCCGCCTGCCTCTGCCTCCCAAGTGCCGGGATTAAAGGCGTGCGCCACCGCCGCCTGGCAATCCAGACTTTTTTAACACACCGTATAATAGATAGTGTGAATGGCCCACCTTTTCCTGATGTTTTAGCAGATAGGGAGATTTGAGTGTGAAAGCAATGAACTGCAATACAGTGAGATAAATGATGTAAGAATGGTGGTCATGGCAACTGACGTCCAGCTCGGAAGGGCTGTGAGTACCTTGAAGAATAAATGGAATTTTGTGCAAAGACTCTAATAATCCAGTTATTTGACAAAGGGTGTAATTTTTAATTTTCCGCACAAGATTGAAAGTAGGTGGCAAAGCTTGGATGTAGTTGTTCCCACGGCTCTACTCTGTGTGACGGAAGTTCTCATTATGTGTAGGAATCAAATGAAATTGCAAGAGAGAATCACAACGCAGGCGCACTATCACCGTGAGAGAGTGATCTGCTCAGAGGGAACATAAAACCCATCAGGGTCCCTTTAATTCCCATGCCCCCCACCCCTCCCTCGCTAAAGCCTTATCTGGCGGCATAGTGAAACCCCGGCCCCTTGGAAATTGTCAGCTTCATCCTACTCCTGGCCATGTGCCTTTAGAGATGCAAATTCGTCTTATGAACTTCATAATTGTTAGCACCATAGAGAACACATTCAATGGTGGAACAAATGCAGTCACTTTCTCCCATCCAAGTACTAACCAGAGTCGACCTCGCTTAACTTCTGGGATAGACTTGGTTGCGCAGATTCGGACGGTATGGCCCGATTATCTAATCCCCTCCCATTGCTCTTGAGCTCTTCTAAAGCTAGTAAGATATATATTGAAAGCATGATTTCCGGTGAGGTGCTGTGGCTCCTGCCTGCAGTCCCAGCTTTTTGGGAAGCCGAAGCAGGAGGGTCCTTAATCCCAAAGTTCGGGGCTAGACCTTGTCACTCCCAAAATCAGACAATCAACAGGTTTTTCTGGTTTTGTATCTAAAGAATTAGAGAGAGGGGCTTGATGGGGAAAGCCTTGTTAACCAATCATCTTTAAGAGGTGGGTCTTGGTTAAAGCTTGGCTTCACAGGGACCCGGGTAAAAAGGTGTGCACCTCTGTGTGTACACTCTCTGTGCCTTTTCCCATTGGACATGGCTGTGCTTGGATTTCTCATTTCCCTTTTCGTGAGTTTTCCTTTATAATAAGTAAAATATAATTGTTTTCTCCTTAGCTAGCCTGGTTATTTCGACAGGGGCTAAAATGATATTAGAATTCTATATTACTAGAATCAGTATTATTTGGCTTTAGCAAATATTATATCCTTTCTATATCCCCACCCGCATTTTATTTTATTGCATTAGATATTAATATTGCTAAGGTGTAATACAAGCGCAGTCTCAGTTATATTATAGGAGAATTGAATGTCTAAGACACTCCGCTTACCTGTAATTTAAAACGGCTGTGTGCTCAGGAGGCTGAGGCAGTAGGATTGTGAGGTTGAGGGTCACCCTGTATAGTGAGTTCCAGCAGGACTCAGTTTCAAAAGTGAAATTATATATTAAAAAAAAAGGCTTTGAATTTTCTCTACCTTCCATAGTTATAAAATGAGTGTGTGTGTGTACTCATGTGTGCATACATGTATGTATAAGTGTGAGTGTGTGTGTATGTTTGTTAATAAAACATTTTCTTTGCAAGGGGGAATGAGGACTTACATCGCAGTTTATTGAATGAAATTGTTTAGGACAAGTTGAAGTACATTTCCAACTCTTACAAAGTTGGCACGATACAAGCGAAAGGCCATAGAGGTACCGGGTTATGAACCATAAGCGAGACAGCTGCCGTAAACCTTTTCTCTGTCCACATAGTTTCTCGCTTACCACTCCCTCCATCACATCAGCTGTGAGACTAGCGACCCAGCCTTTCGGCAGGCGGCAGGCGCTGCTCCAAGCTCTCAACCGTCTACAGTATGGATTGCAGAGCTCCGTGCTGGGAGCGTTCATGAGAAAATTTCCAAAATGAGATGTGCTTTATCTATAGCGGGCACTTGAAAGAAAGAAAATGTCAAATTCGTGTTCTTCCTTCCGCACTTTTAGTAGGTCAAACTGTGGAAGAGACAAGTTTTTGCTTCCTTACATTCGTGAAAAGGTGGACGAGCGCTTTGGAGCCGTCCCCGCACCTCTCCGCTGGCTCTCGGTTTCACCTCCAGAGGCAGCAGCTGTGACGTCAGCATCTCAGCTCTCAGGCATTTCTATCCTCTGACCGTACCTCACTGTGAAACAACTAAAGGTCCACAAACAAACATCTAAGGATTCTGTGAGAACTCTCGAAAGAAGCCCCACCAGGAATTCTTTCATGAGCGCTGATCATTTTTTCAATGCCTCTGGGTGGGAAGGCTTCGGGATCACTCATCCCTCTGAGTGGTTGCTCGTCGGTAAGGGACGCCTGGCAGAGCAAACCAATGGCACAAGGGTGTGAGGCCCACTTGAGAATCGTGCATGTGATCTTACTTCAATAGTTTCTTTTGGTTTGGTTTGGTTTTTGAGGCAAGGTTTCCTCTGTGTAGCCCTGGCTGTCCTGAAACTCACTCTGTAGATCAGGCTGACTTCAAAGTCACAGAGAGCCATCTGTCTCTGTTCCCTGAGTGCCAGGATTAAAGGCAGGTGCCACCACCACCCAGAAATAGTTTTTTGTTTGTTCTTTTGCAACTGACTATGAATATACTTATCCATGTTAGTACAACTCGAGTATCATAAATACAGAAGAGATTTCAGACCATAGTTGCATCTTCTTTTAAAAATTTCCTGTATTATAAATAAGTCAGGAATATCATCAGGGTGATGGAGCGATGGCTCAGGGGTTAAGTGAGCTGGGTGTCAATCAGGAACCTGGGTTCTATCCGAGTACCTTCGTGGCTGTTTAAAACAGTCTATCACATCAGTCCCAGGGGATCCACTACCCTCACCAGGCCTTTGCAGACACCAGGCACACACAAGATCCACATACATATGTGTAGGCAAGACACTCATACACATAAAGTTAGAAGAAAAAGTGCTCTCCGTGAAATATATATTATATTATCAGAAAACTAATCTTTAAGGTCTTGTGGAAAAAGAACCGAACGTCCAAAACGATGATGCTATTAAATGAGAGGATCGAATCGAGATTTCAAAATCTTTTCCTGCAGTAGGATACATGACCATATTTGGAAGTGAATATCTGCAAGTCAGTTTTAGATCTTAGCACAGAAAAAGGAAACAAACTATCGAGGACTATAAATACCAACATTCACCCCTCATTGAATGTTTGTGGAATAACGAGTCCTGGGCTATGGTGCTGCAAAAGCCACTGAATCTAATCTTCACAATGTAGCGTCAATGTCTTTGTCACAGAAGAGGAACTAATGCCTGGAGTTGTGCACTGGCTTCCCTAAAGCTCTTAAGGGGACAGCCACACTAAATACCCACAAGACTCAAACGCTTATCCTCTTATTGTGGAAGATGTGAATCCAACTAGGGTTAACTGATTATGAACAGAGAAAAGAGGGGAGGGAGGAGGAGGAGGAGGAAGAGGAGGGGAAAGAGGAGGAGAAGGGATGGGTGATGGCACTGCACCACGGAATCTGAACCCGGCAAGGATGGAAGCGAGGCTACAACAGAGCAAAGAGGTCAAGCATCCATAAAGCTCTCGACACGCATCTTTCATGTGATAGTTGGCACCAGTTTTTGTTTGATTTTTGAGACAGGATTTCTCTGTAGCCCTGCAGACCTTGAACTCACAGAGAACCACACGCCTCTGCCTCCCCAGTGCTGGGATGATGAAAGGCGTGCGCCACCACCTCCTGACTTGCTTGACACATACTTTTAGATCTATTCTGAAGATGGGAGTCCAAGCCCAGAAGAGAATTTTCCTTCCTGGTCATAGTCACGGACCCTCTTTTTCAATGAGTTTCTCATTATGAAGAATAAATCCACCTTAACAAGCGTAGCTCAAGGCCTTTAAGCAATTCTCCATGGTACTCAAAGGGTTCTGGTGTTACCCAGTAGATTGGATATTTTGGTGGTTTTTTTTTTTTTAATCCTCCATGTTCCTTTTCATTGCCATCCATCATCCAACAGCTGTAAAATCACCAGCTGCTAGAAAAGAAACTGGAACTGAACCAGTCCCCCACAGCTGCAAAGCGGTTCTTTCCCTCACCTGATCTCTGGGCTCTCAGCAAGCTGGAAGCAAAGTACAGTTTCCCGAGCCACAGAACCCCTCGCCTTGTAAACATGTCAAGCAGCCCATGAGCTCTGATTTATTTTCATCTGCACTGGGAAGACATGTACGCGGGAAAAGCAGTAGAGGTGGCTGAGATCCGGCAGCGCGAGGACAGCGAGGAAAGCAGGGTTCACCCTAGCGTAGACATCGGCCATCAGGGTTTATGTCTATTTTCCTGAGACAGCATTTCAGGACAGAGTCCAGTCTGGCCTCAAATGTGGAATCCTCCTGCCTCAGCCCCCTGAGGGCTGGGACCACAGGCACGCATCCCCAAGCCTGAAACCGTCATGCTTTTGAACCCTCACGGTGCCGGTGAAGGCAGATGTTATCCTCGCTGTGTATGGAGACGGGGTGACTTAGCAAACACTGTGGAGAGTGAGTCACGGTCACATCTGGTTGGCACCCAGCATGGCTCCTGACTAGTCTTTGCCTTGTTCTGCCTTCCAGAAAAAGGAACTGTTGAGGGGAAGTGCAGCTGCTGAAGGGGTGGAGGCGATCTTGGACCCGCGAGGGGGAGGAAGTGGCATTCCTTTTGAAGGACACATAGAGCTGCCTACTGGAATCTCCCTTCATAAAGAATGACCCTAGAGTCTCACACAGCTTAAGAAAATGGAACAGGTGTCTTTTCCCTTAACTTCCTGATTCACTACCATCATCCACTGAGAATCCTAGCCTGGGATTCAGTTGTGGAGAGACGGTTCAGTTGTGGAGAGCATCTGTCGTACTTACAGAAGACTGAGGGTTGAGTCCTAGCATCCACATGGAGCACCAGTCAGGGGATCCGACAAGGCATCCATGTGGATGTATGCAGGCATACGTGTAGGCAGGCCAAACATTGGTACACATGAAATTTTAAAAATCCTAAATTTTTAATCTTAATAAAAAAAACTCTAGGCTAGAAAATCAGACTTTGTTATAGTGACTCCTAGGAACACTGTTTACTGTTCATGAATCTCCAGTCACCTCAGACCGAAGCACCCTAATCACCTGGGAGACTTGCTCAGCAGACTCCAGGCTCTGACTCCAGAGTTCCTGTCACTCCGGGACAGAGCCTAATAATTCCCATACTGAGAAGTATGGATGGATTTGCTTCAGGGACCACACTCCAAGAGCTACTCCTATAGAGAAGAAAAGTGCTGAAAAGAGTCACACTTCTATGAACACACCTATGAAAGAGTCACACTTCTATGAACACACCTATGAAAGAGTCACACTTCTATGAACACACCTATGGAAAGAGTCACACTTCTATGAACACACCTATGGAAAGAGTCACACTTATAGGAACACACCTATGAAAAGAGTCACACTTATATGAACATACCTATAATAAGGTGACCTATAAAAGAGGACCCTAGAGATGGAAACTCAGGCTCCTGTACTTACACAGCCAACAGTTGAGCAACTGAGCCATTTCCTCAGCCCCCTTTTCCAAATTTAAAGCAAGTTAAACACCCCTAATCCAAAGTCCTGGATTTTCTGAAATCCCAAGTCCAGGACTTTCTGGACACCATTAAGAGAGCTCAAGGGCAAAATTTCACACTTGTGTGATGGGTCAGAGCCAAAACATGGATGAACCGCAACTATTGTATAAAGTTATCTTCACACTCTGTGTACAGGTCCACATTAAACACAAATGGATTTCATGTTTGGATTCAGACTCCATTCCCAGGAAAACCTTATCACATATATGTGGACTTTCTGAAAATCCTGAATATTTCTAGTCTCAAATATTCCAGATAAGCGACACTCAGCCTATACCACTGACTCCTCACAAATCTGGAAAAATAAAATAAGATTACATTCAACCATTTCCGTGCCAAGTAGTTACGTGTTTTTCTGGTTCTAAGGACAGGGCAAAGATCCTTGGGAAACCAGATCCCCAAAGACTGGCAGCCTTGGCCACTTGTCTTGGGTTCTACTCTCTTTCTGGTGCTAGCTCCAGGCTTGACTTGACCTGCCCTGGTTCAGTCAGGAACATGCTTAGTTCAGCTACCCCGCTGTGGGGAAGCTCAGCCTGCAGAGATGCCAGAAACTAGAACCATTGGAAAATTAAATTGATTTCAACTTCGAAGTAGCCTGAGACCAGCCAGGAAATGAGGCTTCCATTGCGCAGGATCTTCCTATAGAATGGGGCTCTCACTCTACATCCTTTTGACCCGGACTCTGCGACTTCCCTTGGTCAGTTATCCATTCCTTTTATTGTTTGATAATTCTCTGGGTGACAGAATACTGTCTAGAATAATTATACTTTAAAGTTTCTATATTTAAGAAAAAAATCATTAAGTTTGAGTAATTTTCCCTTATGGATTCCAGCGGGATGAAGAAAACCTTGTCGAAGGTTTCTTTGAAAGTTTGCAGTCGGATGACCTCTGTTTAAAGGAAAAAGAAATAACTGCTTCCAAATGCATGCGCGTGAGCGTTCGACTCCAGCAACTCAGTAGTTGGTAAGGGGTATTCAGCTGTTTAATAGGTCAGTCATTCCACAAATACTCTTTGAGGACCCCTTCGGTGCCATGTGCTGGGGGCCTCAAGGCTTATGTCTGCCCTCTTGCTCAGGACTCTGCATGGCTCGGAGGACAAGACACTGAGGGAACAAAAGGCCTGTGCACCTTGCCAGAACTCACCGAGATTTATGAGCACTCTGGTTGACACTTGTCCACCATGTTTTCTGGTTGACACATGTCTGTCATGCAGCCCACGGGCAGCCCTGTATTCTGCTCTACCTATAAATATGGTCCCCACACAAGTCACAAAGGTGCTTATAACTTTATGAGCTTTTCTTTCCCTCTCATGTGACCTGACTGTGCAGGTCTCAGGTCTGAACTTTGTTGATGACCACGTTTGGCTGCTGGGCATCCCTTCCCTGCTGGAGTAGTTACTCATATCTAGAGTATCTGGGTCATTTGTATTTGAACCATCCCGGAACAAAGTTAACTGAGATCCACAAAACTATTCCACTCTTTGTCTGCTGCAGTATTATTTCAAAAATCTTTTACGGCCTAGAAACTAGTAGCTAGTGGCTACATGAAAGCTGCAATCTGGGGAGAACTGAACTCACTCTTAGAGGTAATCATTGCTATCACTCTCTGGCCAATCTCCTAATTATCTGAGTTACCCTAGCAACTCCACCCTATTAGCATATGGTGTCCTGCTGGGTAACCAGTTCGAGATCTGCCCTACATCAGGACCAAGATAAAGAAGAAACTGTAGGCTCTACCCTTTACGTGATACCCAATAGATACTTGACGTTTTGTTTTGAGACAAGGTCTTGCTAAGTAGCCCAGGCTGACCTTGAACTTGCAGTATTCCTGGCTCAGCCTCCCTACGCCTTCCAAGTCCAAGTTCCTCAAGCCTTCTTAGTGTAAGTCTCTTCCATTTTGTTGGTCATTGCTGCTGTTACTTCTTTTGCTTTGCTTGGGGATGTGTAGAATTAAAGAAATGAGTGCATGCAGGATATGACTAGCCAGCCTGGAGGACCACGAGCAGCTGGGCTGTAAGGATGAGATGGTGACATTTGCAAAAAAAAGTGGATGGCGGCAGAGATCATTATGTTAAATAAAGCAAGGCACACTCATAAAGATAGCATGTGTCATCTCATGTGCAGAATCTAGGTTTAGATCTATATATGCATGCATACACAGTATGTATTTATGCAAGTGTGTGTGTGTGTGTGTGTGTGTGTGTGTAGGACAGGATAGCAGAAAGGGTGCTATTTGGGTGCTCTAAGAGAGGGTAATAGAATGAATGTGACATGAAAGGGACTTCTGGGGAGGGGAGATGGCAAGGGGAGGAGGGGAGGAATAGGGTGGAGGGTGGGGGCTGAATAAACCCAAAGTATGGACCGCAAAGCCACCAGACATTGAACTGAGGATCTAGTTTTCCTCGCTCCATAATGGTGGTCCCTACTTCCCAAAGCCAAAGGTGGCTTGTGCGTGATCATGCTAACTTCTCAATCCTGCTCACATTACACTTTAGGTACAAAGGTCATGGCATATGATATTTCCCAAGGAATCTAGTTATCATACTTGACTATTATTCCAAAATTGAAGCTTCAAAAACAAGTTAATAGTTCTTCATGAGTTGAGTGGGAGAGTCAGAGGAGTGGGTAGCAAAGAAGAAAAAAGAAACACTGTTAGGCAGACATCAACTCCGGGGACTTAGACTATGGTCCCCAAAGCCAAAGGTCACTTCTGGATATTTTATTTTTTTAACCTACCACATGGAATGCTCCCGGGGCCTTGACGGGTCTGAAGCCATCCACAGGTACACACTGATCAGCGTGGCCATTGCAGAAGCAGCTGCCCTTGACGATGAAGTCATAGATTGCATAGTGTGTGAAATGTTGAGGCTTTGCGTTCAAGTCGTTTCCCTGACAAGGGCAGGGCTGTCGCTTGAGCAGCTGCACGCGGAGGTTGGTGATCTTCAGCTGCTCCTGAACTTTAGCACTGTAAGGGTTTTCTATGTCGTACGGTGGTGACAGAGCTCTGAAAATAACCTGCAAGGAGAAGAAAACACCATGTGTGCACAGGCGGTGTGCAAGCCCCGGACTGTTTGCCAGCCGTAGTCCCAGTTTGATTTATACCTCTGGTTATCTGCGCGATAAGATAACCTGAGGCTTTCAGACCTTGCTCACACCTGGAGAAGAGCCGCCCTGTTATTCTAAGGAGCAGGTGTACCTCCTATTGGGATACAGAAGTACACAATGAGTAACCAGCAGGCACCAGCAGGCAGGCATGACGGTGGCCATGCACAGGTCATCGGGAAGAGCATTTTGAGCAGAAGGAACAGCAAGCTTCAAGGCTTCAAGGCAGAGCCAAGCTTGATTTATTTTAACAAGAACAGCAGGCCAGGCACGGTGGCAAATAGGAGTGAGGCAAGAAGATCGCATGAACCAAGAGTTCAAGACCAGCCAGAGCTACATGGAGAGACCCTGTGTCAAAACCAAACCCAAACCAAATGAAGAAGGTCCATGTGACTGGACACCAGTGAACAAGGGAAGAGGGGCTGGAAAGAGTAAGAAACAAACATGACCTGCAAAGAGGGAGGGCCTTGAGAGGCTGTGATGGGGTGACTTGAGCTGCAGGGAGCCAATGAGAGGGTGTGGCCAGATATCCCATGAGTCATTACACGTTCTAAAAAGATAGGTCATTTCCCAGAGCACAGATTATACAGGTAAAGAAGGAGGGATGTGGCTGAATCAGAGCGTGTGTGTAGCTCAAGGGAGGCCCTGGGTTGGATGCCTACCCCTTCAGTAAATAGATACCCTAAATAGTCAAAAATCGAACTGGACAGCCAGTTGAGAAGCAATTATAAAGCCAAGATCCAGGAGCTTATATTTTGGAGTGAAACTTAACCCTTTCAAAGACTAATTGATTAACAACTGGGGCCATTATTTCTGTTCTGCAAATATTTTGAGTTTTCCTTTTTTGGAACTGAATTCCACATTTGTAGGCACATTTACAAAAAGAGTATCCCTACAGACGGTAAATGTGCTGCCCTTGAGGACAGACTGACGGAAATGTGCTGCCCTTGAGGACAGATTGATTTCTGAAATGAGTCAGAAGTCATCTCGATCCAAGTGTGAGGAGCAAAAGAGATTGACCAAGCTTTCGACCGACAGCGCTCCTGGTTAAATACACCACGTGACTACTGAGCCCGCTGCTCTCCTGTAGGTTACAGAAGACTCTGAGGTTTGAGGAAGGAAACTGGACAAAGGAGGGCTCAGAGGGCACTTTGGGTGGTTGGAAGAAACCTTTGCCCATGTGTGAGTCTCTCAGTGTGGGGGTCTGGTATGGGTGGCACACCGTCCCCAATTTGCCTACTACCTGGAGGAGCAAGGTTGCCCACAGCCAGTGGAAACAAGGGATATGAGAAATTCTGAAGTATTGTAACATGAAATAGTATTAAAAACACATGCTTATTATGCAGGATTCATAAAGACATAGAATAAAACTTAGTCAGTCTTGAGCATGCTGAGATTCTTGAGCATCTTTTGGGCTGTAAGGACTTAAAAACTCTAACAATAATAAACAAAAACCAGAAATACTTTGATAAGTAAGTAACACGAACATAATTTTCAAATGTAGGCTTTGGGAAAACTACCACTTAGAGAAAATGTATCCAAGTTGACCTTATAGAAAAATAATGTTTTTCAGTTTGTTTTTGTCCCAAGGATCAAACAATGGGCTTTGCACAGGCTCAAGCGCTAGGGAAGTTCTCTATAGCCTCCACGTTGTTTCCACTTTTTCTTTTTCTTTCTTTTTTTTTTAAACTGATATTTTCTTAAGGATGCTTTAGATACAAAATTTTCATTTTAAGAATGGATTTTAGGGGGGCTGGAGAGATGATCCAGCAGTTAAGAGTACTTGTTGCTTTTGTAAGGCTGGGTTTAGTTCTCAGCACCCACATAGTAGCTTACAAATATTCATAACTCCAGTGTCAGGGGATCCAACACCTTTCTCGGCACTCCACAAGCACCCAGCACATATATGGGGCACACATATACATGGAAGCAAAGGTCTCACACACACAAAAGACATAAACATTGTAAAAATTGAAAAAGAAATAAAGAAAAGAAATGGCCTGAAAACATAGTGTCATATGTCTTTAAATTCCAGCACTTGGGAGGCAGAGGCAGGTGGATCACCAAGTTCAAGGCCAGCCTGGTCTACAGAGCGAGTGCCAGGAGAGCCAACGCTACACAGGGAAACCCCGTATCACACCCCCCCACACCCCGCCACCCAAAAGAAATGTAGTTTATAGCGAAAGCATGGAAAGGAAGGGGTCTGCTGCGGAGGACCTCACACCCTGCCCGTGAGGACAACACTGCTCTCGATCAAATATAACACTGACTGGGCGGGACTCGGTGGACCCTTGGCCTTTCTACAGTAGCCACAAAGCGTCTCCCTGCAGTACAAAGGGGAAGTCCGAATTACCCCCACACTCCTGCTTAACAGTCTTTCTCCCTGCCCTGTCAAAGGCCCATTTTCTTCAGAAAAAAAAAAAAAAAAGTTTTCAGTGGCCCTGCCTGGTTTTGGTCCTTAGTACTTATATGCTCGTGCTTAGTACCTGACAGCCTGCTTAGAGCACTAACAGCAATCAGTACTTTAGTACCCACGCTTAGTCCCTGACAGTCTTTGGTCTGTTGTCCTCCCAGGGCAGAGTGAATGCTTCCTGGGGGTAGTCCCGACACTTTGTAGGCATTTAATGCATTTTTGGTAACTGACTAATGAATGACAAAACTCCCCTTTGCCCCTGTGTAACGGGTGAGTTTGGAAGCCCCGCCCCCCGCCCCCCCCCCAAGTACACAGCCCCGGATAGACGCTCCACTGAATTTCACAGCATCCAAGGGGGAGAGGGAAGAGCTTGGCACAGAAGTCATAGAGGCTGCGTTATCAACTAAGCGGTGCGTGCATTCCTAAACACCTCAAACACAGACAAATGTTATCTTAAAAGTATTCTGGCCCATTTTTAACCACATTAAGTCGGTGAGAAACGATACCACAGGGAATCAACTTTTCTGACCCAATACCATGTCACTGAGTTGAGAGTTGCCGCGGAAATAATGGGTTTTGCTTTGTAAAGACAGACATCAGAACCTGCTTCATACTTTTTTGAAACACTTGACAAGCAAAACTCTCCAAAACTGGAGCCGTCATGGGCAGTGAAGGAGACACTGGCATCTCTGTTAGTTCTTCACACAGGCATAGGGAGACAAGACCCAGCGCTGGACAAGCGTTGCCCGCCGAGAAGCCTCTAGGCTTCTGTCTGCCCACCCTTCCTTTTCCTGGACAGCTGTTTGCTCTCTGTTCCGGTCACATGTTTACCCTTGCCGTTCTTGACATTTACTGGGACCCCCCTCTCCCTCCCCACCCCTCTCGCCCTGTGAGTTGTTCGGCAAAAGCACGCGATGGATCAAGGTTTGGGGAAACTTAGAGGCCCTTTTGCTTCCTGAGCCCAGCCCAGGGAGGCTGAATGGGGGCTCTGTGCTGGGTGTGCACGACACCACAGTTGGCGGGCTGCTATCAGCCGGGAAGGGACATCGTGACCCCTGCGGCTGCGTGCTGGGAAGGAGACAGCAGAGTGCCACAGACACAAAAGGGAACGGGAATTTAAACCATGAAATCTTTTTTTTCCAGAGAGGAGACGCCTTAATCTGATACTCTGGGAAGGGGATCTAGCCTACATCAGGAAACAGAGTAGGCCAATGCAGATGCCGTGAACTCCTGGCAGGTGGCCCTTGGGTCCCACCCAGAAGAAGCCTGTGTGCCACTGCTAAAGAGGAGGAAGGCGCTGTGGGAGTCCTTCATTTCCCAACAGCCTCTTTATGTTTTGTCCCCGTGAAGAGCAGGAGGTGCCTGGGGGTTGATGCCTCGTAGAGCTTCTGCCTCCGGACACTCCCAACCAGTACACTTGAGTCAGGAGCCCGCCTTCCCGATCAAGACTGAGCCTTCTTCCAGCCTCTTAGAGCCCATGCCTGGTGCCTCAGGACTCTTTTCCCTTAAATTAAGTGATTTTATTGTTTTAGTTACTGACATTCTGTTCATTACAGAGAAGTTCCATTCATAATTTAGAAGACAAGTACCCACACTATGGGGTTTTTTTTTTTTAAACCACAGACAGTTAGGAATAGGAACTTGATAATATCTTTCCTCCTAAACTCCTGTATTGTCATCAATTCGGTACAATTGGTGAGTATTCTTCTGGGTCAAAAAATATGCTTGTACATCATTAGTTCTGAAAGTGCAGTCCTTGGACCGACAGCACCCTTAGGGAATTGTTTTAGAAAAGCAGATTCTTAGACCCTGTCTCAGATCCACTAAATCAGAAACTCTGCAAGCTTGGCTCAGCAAGTGAAGTTTTAGTGGGGCCGCTAGGTAATTCTGATGCAGAAGAGAGAGCAAGAAACATTGCCACACAGTTTAAAAACCCCTGCTTAGAATGCCATTGTATGGGTGACATAATTTATTTAGCTAGGCTGCTATTGTTAGGCAATGAGGCTGTTTCCTTCTCCATGTAGCCAAATACAATGAACACCCTGAACGTGAAATGTGGACTTACATGGTATTTTCCTAACTTCTAAAAGTAAAATCAACGGAGATAAGAAAATGCAGAACTTAAAACTATCTGTCCTTCTGAATGATGGATTTTTCTCCTATCCAATCCCTGATCTTGCTTGGCCCTCCCATCCCAGCCCCCCTCTCTCTGAAGGCAGGGTTTCTCTGTATAGCCTTGGTTGTCCTGAAATTTGCTCAATCAACCAAGCTCAGAGATCCACCTGCCTCTACCTCCAGAGTGCTGAGATTAAAGGCAGGTGCCACCACACACACCTGGCTTGCCTGACTCCTGTGAGGCTAGGATCCCTAACAAGTCATGTGTGACTGTGGAGTCTCAGCTCAGGTTCTGCGTCTTATGTCCTCATTTAATTCCTTAAAGAGTCCTAAACAGACTAGATCTCCTCCTCCTCCCTGGATTGTCACATATTACAAAATTTGCTGGAGAAAGTGGGTAGTTGGGAGTAGGCCCTGAGGTTGTAAAACCCAGCCTCACTTCCTGTTCCCTTTTGATGTCTGCTGATAGTGTAGCTAGCAGCCTCCCTCTCCTGCTGCCAAACTTCTTCCCCCACCATGACACATTTTGTCTTCTTGCACTGTAAGACAAAAACAAACTTTCTCTCTCATAAACAAATGAACAGCAACCACCCTAAACCCAGCAGTATATTGAGAATTTGTAAAAACAGAATGTATGTTTTTATGTGCCCTGAGCTGGTGTAGCAGACTTTCCTTTCCACCACCAGCCCCCAAAAACAACATTGAAACTTCTTAATTATGAAAGCTTGGCCTTTAGCTTAGACTCATCTCAAGTGGCTCTTACAACAATTCACCTGTTTCTTTTCCCCTACATTCTGACACATTGCATTACCTCTCTTCTATCCTGTACCTCCTGTGTTCCCTCCTGGTGTCTCTAGATTCCTCCTCCTCTTTCTTTCCCTCCCCAGAAATCCAGCCTGTGCCTCCTGCAAAGCTATTGGCTGTTCAGCTTTTTATTACACCAATCACAGCAATACACTTCCACACAGAGTCCAGATATCCCACCACAAGCTGGGGATTGTTTAAAGCAGAGTAAGGACTAAGCCAAAAGCAGGTGCATAACGGTGAAGGAGTTCTTCCAAAAATATGCTTTATGTATTGCCCTATACTTCAAGTTTTATTGCCTCTGTTGAATAATCATTAACGAAACATGATGCTAGGGCAGGAGTGGGGGTTTGGAAGGGAGAAGGAAAGAGAGGGGAAAAAAAAAGAATGAGCCTGCCCTCCAGAAATAACCATAACATTAAAAATTCACTGTTCAATTGTTATCATGGGAAATGTTTTAACTCCCAATTGATAACCCACCCCCATGGATGCCATTGGTACTTGCTCCAGGATGGCACTTGCTCAGTAGTCCATTGTTGGTGCTCATTTGCCTGTTGGTATACATTAGACTGAGCAGTCACAGGTTGGGATCTTGCCTGGTGAGCAGCTAAGGGCCCCCTGCGTGTCCCATAGTCTCAGCACACGAGAGCATTTCACAATTACCACATTTCATTTTAATAGGAGAAATCAAACAGGGACTAGACTCAGAACTAAGAAAACAATTGTTTCTTTTTAATTTTGTTTTAACTTTTAAAAACTCCCATTAAAGGCGGTGATAGTACATGCTTTTAATCCCAGGACTTGGGAGGCAGAGGCACTGAGTTCTGTGAGTTCAAGGCCAGTCTGGTCTACAAAGCAAGTTCAGGACAGCTAAAACCCTGTCTCAAAAAAAAAATTTTTTTTAAAAGACTCCTATTGAATTAGCTCTTGATGGTTTCTTTTATATGTAATTTGCATTCTGATAACACTACATACTCTTAATGCAAATCATATGAACACATGCATTTATTAATATCTATGTAAAGCATGGGCTACATTTTGTTACATGCTTTATGGATTCCTTCTTTTCCATATCATATATGATTTTTTATATTCTTAAATTTTTTTACAATTATTTAATGTGTGTGTGTGTGTGTGTGTAGGTCAGAGGACAACTTGCAGGCAGGAGTTGGTTCTCTTCATCCACCATGTGGGGCTTGGGGTTTGAATTCAGATCTTCAGGCTTAGAGTAAAAATATTTACCTGTTGTACCATCTTATTGGCCTTGGCCTTTTTTTTTTTTTTTGCTTTTGTTTTTGTTTTGTTTTTGATTTTTTCAAGACAGGCTTTCTCTGTGTAGCCCTGGCTGTCCTGGAACTAGCTCTTGTAGACCAACTCCTGTTCTCTACCTTTGTGCTACTGCATTTTGGCTCATGTATTATAACCTCCAAAACATATTGTTGATACCTTTGCTTTAAAAAGACAGTTCTCTTTAAGGAGAATTTAAGAATAAGAAAAAAAATTTTTAAATGTGTTCACATTTTCAAAGTTTGATGGTATTTTCTCCATGAGTAGCTCTAAATACTGATCTGGTATTGGTTTTCTTATATGAAGACTAAGACTGCCCTTTGACATTTCCTGGAAGTACAAATTGGCTGGTGATGGGCTTTTTGTCAGGTAAGGGAGGCCTTTCTAGGTCTGAAAACATCTCCATTCTTCCATCTCCATTATGAAAGACAGTTTTGCTGGGTATAGAATTCTAAGTAATAATTGTTTTCACTCTGTTTTTTTAGATTCCATCTCCATTGTCTTCTTGCTGGCATTGATTAAGGCAGAAGCCTTGTTATTCCTGCCCTTGTTCATCTCCAAACACTTATTCATTTATGTTTTGCTCTGACTGATTTTAAATTTTTTTATTAGGTTATGATATGCCTTTGGGCATTTTTCTTGTGTTTTTGTATATTTTGTTGTATGTCTTTGGCTCATGAGTATATGGTTATTATGTATAACAAAAATGTCAGCCATCATTTCTTTTTTTTTTTCTTATCCATTCCTCTTCCTTCTGTGAGTTTTATCTACACACATACTAAGCTCTCTTGACGTTTTCTCACAGCTCACTGGTACCTCGCTACCTTTTTCTGGGCCTTTCTTTCCTTTGCTGTTTATTGGATCATGGTCACCAGTCTTGCTTCTGTGCTGTCTTCCGACACCAGCCAGGATGTCCTTCACCTCAGTGATCAACATTTTCAACACGAGACTTTGGCTTTTCATCACCTTTTCCATGTTTCCATGGATGCATTTTTCTTCCCACTGTGTGTTGGCATTTTGTTTCTTTGCAAGTCTCGATTGGCTGGCTGCAAGACACCAGGTGAGGCATACTTTTTGGTTGCTGGATAATCTGGTAGTCTTGACCTTTTTCCTGGGATGCAGTCAAGCTAGCTGACACAGTTGGATCCTTTCAAGGCTTATTTTTAAGTTTTGTTATGTAAGCCCCATGTACTTGTTAGTATCATGTTGTGATTTGAATGAGAATGGCCCCGTAGACTCATATACTTGAATGTTTAGTTCCCACTCGTGGAATGTTTAGGAAGGATTAGGAGGTGTGGACTTGTTGGAGGAGGTATGCCATTAGGAGGTAGGCTTTGAAGTTTCAAAAGCCCAGACCAAGACCAGTTTCTCTCTCTCTCTCTCTCTCTCTCTCTCTCTCTCTCTCTCTCTCTCTCTCTCTCCCCCTCTCCCTCTCTCCCCCTCTCCCTCCTTCCCTTCCTTCTTCTACTTTCCCCACCCTCTCTCTCTGCCTGCTGCCTGTGGATTAGGATGTACCTCTTTGGCTATTGTTCCAGTACCATGCCTGCCCGCCCGATGCCCTGCTCCCCCCATGTGATGGCCAAGGACTAACCCTCTGAAAAGCCCCCAATACCTTCCTTTATGAGTTGCATTGCTCACGGTGTCTATCCACAGCAATAGAACACTGACTAAGACAGTATAGGATGCATTGTGCTCCTCTGCAGAGGGGACGACACCCTCTAATTACTCTATAATGCATTACCAGCTCCATGTTGGTTCTGGGCAGCCTCTGTGGCCTATGGGAACGATTCCCTCTTTGTGGAGAGGATGCCTTCTGGTGTTTGTATTTGAACTTAATTTTACTATGGTTATGATTGTGATTAGAAGTAGCATTGAAGCAGGGTCTTACGCCATTGTACAAGCTAGCCTGAAACTCACGACATAACCCAAGATGTCCTTGAACTCAGGTCAGTCCTCCTGCCTCAGTCTCCAAGTCCCAAGCGTGCTCACAGGTTAGAGCCACCACACCCAGTGGCAGTTTTATCCCGTTTGTGCTGATCAGTGAGAGCAACCTTTGGAAGCCTCTCTCCTTTCTGGAACTCCAGCCTCATATGGTCTAGTGGCTTTGACCTTCTCGGAGTCTCACGGTTCTTTTTTATTTCTCATAAGTTCTTAACTCAGAAAATCCATCGGGCTCCATCTATGTTCTTCCTTCCTGCACGGGTACCCGTCACTTTCTCTAGACAGTAAGAGAGGTACTCTCGGGACCCGCCCCAGCTGCCATCGTCCTTTCCCATCCAGTGTCCCAGTGCCTTGAAGCTGATGTCTCACAAATCTTTCCTGGCACTTAGCTGTTTCAAATAAGGGTGGACCTCCTCCTTGTCAGCCATCATGGTAAAAATGAAGGCAACTTAACGTTCATAAAATACAATCATAAAACTGCGTATGGACTAACACCTTATTTCCCTATATGAATTGATAGAAATAACACATTGAAAAGTCTTTTGCTGTTGTTTTGTTTGTTGCTATTGTTGTGGTCTTGGTGGTGGGTTTTTGGATTTTTGAGATAAGGTTTTATCTCAAAATAGGGACTGGCTTTGAGCTCAGTCCCCTCCCTATTTCAGCCTCCCAAGATGTGGGATTACATGTATATGCCAACACATTCAGTTGGCAGTTTTATAATAAAGTCGCGTGCATGGTTGTGGTCAGTAAATTAAAAAGACATGGAAAAGCTAATATTTTCTTCCTTTTTAATTTTTTTTATTTTTTAAATTTCTATTTATTTATTTCGAGACAGAGTTTCATTGTATAGTCTTTGCTGTCCTAGAACTTACTCTGTAGACCAGGCTGGCCTGGGACTCACAAAGAATCAGCCTGCCTCTGTCTCCCAAGTGCTGGGATTAAAGGCGTGCACCACCACTGCCTGTCTTGTTTTCTTCCTTTTAAAAAAAAAGGTTGACCTAGGGGGTTGGAGAGATGGCTCAGTGGTTAAGAGCATTGCCTGCTCTTCCAAAGGTCCTGAGTTCAATTCCCGGCAACCACATGGTGGCTCACAACCATCTGGAATGAGGGCTGGTGCCCTCTTCTGGCCTGCAGACATACAGACAGAATATTGTATACTAAATAAATAAATAAATAGGTTGACCTAATTTTTAATCGTGTACATATGTGTTAATGTGTATATGCGCACAAGAATACGTACACCTATGAGGGCCAGAAATGTCAGATTCTCCTGGAGTCACCTGATATATTGTGTGCTTGGAGCTGAACTTGGGCTCTCTGAGAGAACCTCATTGTTAGCCCAGGAACCATTTCTCCATCCACACACACAACCTCTGATATTTTTTAATGCCAAACAAGGAAGAGCCACGTCCCCTTAACATCTGAAGTCAGTTGCTGTCATCATTGAAGTTGAAGGGTTTGGTTTTGGCATCCAATTGAAAATCGCAAAGAGCGCATGCTCTGTGAGAAGAGGCGGTGAGCCCTAATGGGCTCGCATAACAGGATTCTGCCACCGTAGCTCGGGGTTCCTCTTGGAAAGCCTGTGACATTTCAGGCTTTTCAAAAGCCTTGCAGAGAGTAGGAATTCTTGAAGGCTAGATAAGGAGAGGACAGTAATTGACGTGTGGGCATCCGCTGTTGAACAGCTGGTTGGTTTAATTTTAGAACGTTTGTCCTTGACTGTAACATTTTTAAGCGAAGCACCTACTTGTCTTGGAAAAGTATGTCTGACTTCTGGGCAGCGGCAGAATCCTTTTGCTTCCACCCCTGGAGAGTTAGGCACCCTGCTTCATCAGATAGCTCACCTTTTCAAGTGAGAGAGTCTTATCTGCTGAGATAGGGCAACACAACCCAATAAAGCCCTCAGCGGGGCGGGCGGAGGAATGCCGTGCACTGAAGTGACTTGCTTGTCCGATAATAACCTCCCGTTGTAAGTACACAAAAGCCTCTTTGCGTGTTTCAAGGGCATATTTACGGTTTTAGAGCCTGCAAGGCTCCTTCTGAAATATCTTCAAAGGAAAGGGAGGAGGACAGGACCGAAAGGAGGGACAAGAAACAACAGAGGAGCAAAGTAAAAACAGAGATTGGGCAGAAAACAAATGCCCCAAATTCCCCCAAGGAGTACGGAATCCTAGCATTTCCTTTGCTCAACACTTAGAATCAAAGGCCTCAAACAGCAGAAGAATCCTTAGGATCAATGATCCAGTCCCGGCAGGCTCAGAGTGACTCACAAGATAAGTGGGCAGGTTGGTGACAGTTAGGACCAGAACCCAGCATTTCAACTTCCCCCTTAAGAATATTCCCCACGAATCCCACTTACCCTTTGAAGCTAGCCGTTCCTGGTCTAAGTTGAATTTAAACTATGGAATTACCTATGTTGTATTATCCTTTGTCCCTTGTTATCCTGATAGTGGCTGGGATTGATTGTACTATTGGGAAAAGTGACGGTCCCGGGTCCTGTGTGGCACACAAGGAAGCTGTGAAGCTTTTTTATTTTTCAAGAGTCGCAGATGTAAGGATATCTTGAAAAAAAAAATCAGTACTCTTATAAATGAAACTGACCGGCACATAGCATTTCCCTGGGGACCTTGCTTTCGTTGAGACACAGACCAACCTGTGATGCCAGGCCAAGTCAAGGACTTATTGACAAGCCTCCTCAGATTCTGTTTGTCTACCTGTGTCTTGCTTCAACACGGATGACCCTTTTACTTGAGAGTCTGCTTGGCTCACATCCTGGATCTACAGGGTCTTCTCGCTGCCTGCCCTGTGACGGAAATGCACGCGTGACCTCCTTGTTTTGGCCTGCCCTGCTCTGCCATGTTGAACCTGGTTCTGTTCCTAGAAAGCTCCTTTCTAAAGCTGTTCTTCACCCGGAATACACAATACACCCCTCTGTCATCATCACCCACCCCCCACCCTGTGACCTGGCCAACTCACACTATCTTACCCGTGTCATCTCCCACGTCACTCTGCTCACGAAGTTCGCTTCCTTGTCCCTTTTCATCACAAGTCCAGCTTAGGTGTCCCTGCCATGTGCTATCTCCAGGATCTATTATTCCTTCCAGACTTGGAAGTTACCATGCTTTTTTTTTTTTTTTGAATTTGTATTTGTTTAAGTGTCTGTGTTCCTTTCTAGACTGTGAGCTCTATGGACACAGGGGACTTTATCTGCCTGTACAAACAAGCTTAGCGCATATTACAAATACGTGTTTGTGAAGACTCACAGACAGACTTGATAACAGTTCTGGTTTATAAAGACCTTCCATTCTTCCTCATCTCGTTTCATCCTTAAAGTACACCTAGGGTGTTGGCAATGGTGCTCCTCAGGCTCATCTTTCAGATAAAGGAACCCTGAAAAGGAAAGGTCAGTTTGTCCAAGGTCGTGTAGCTGGGAAGTAACGCCACTAACATTTAAACGCAGGTGGTTGGAGTCCAAATTCAGCTAATGTTGGGTCTGGGTACAGAAGGGTGAATAGGTGACCAGGGGAGAGAGAGAGAGAGAGAAAACTGGAGTCTCCCTTTCTGGAGAATTAACATGACAAAGAGAAGAACCAGGACAGAGGTGGCTGGGGGGAGGGTGGGAGGTCAGGAGAAGAGGAGCCAGGTGTGAGAGGCAAGAAAGTGGGTGCCAGCACCCAAATGAGAAGACAGAGGCTGAGCACTGGGGGGCCACGGTGGTCAGAGAGCGGAGGGAAGAAAAGAGCTAGGAAGAGTGTAAGAGAGGGTCAGGGATGAATGTAATAAAACAGAAAAAAAAATGTATGCCCGTCGAAGCCCAAAGAAGTGAAAAAACGCAAAGGCAGAAAAGCAACAATGGTAGATGCAAATCTACAGGGGAAAAAGAAGACCGGGAACCTTGCCAGGCTTGGCTGGAGACAGGAGCTATTTGTTGTTGTTTGCTTTGAGACAGACTCTCCCGCTGTAGCCTTGACTGGCCTGGAACCGAGGCAGAAAGGCTGGCCTTGGCCCTAGAGCCAAAGGTGTGAGCTGCCACACCCTCCTGAATGTGGAATACTTTTGGCAACTCGGTGTGTAAAGGTTTTAAGAAAGACCACGGGGACCAGGAAACAGAAACAAGACAGAAATAGAGGAATATTGGCAGTCACGTATCCACCCTTAGTAGAGAGGCGGTTGGGATGTTTACACACACAAGTGTCACGTAGACATCATAATGAGAGCAGAAGCCACTGCTGTCCCTGGGAGGGCGGTTGCTAGGTGGTGCGGTGGATGACGCCCCTATAAGGAACTGCCAGGCTTCTGCTAAGGTGGCTGGTGCACGTTTGTATTCTTCTGCCGTGGGTGCATAATGAGAAGCTGCAGCTGCTACGTATCCTTGTCAACACTTGTTTTCCATCAGTCACCTTCATTGTGCAGTGAATACGAACGGTATCTCGTGGCGATTTCAATTTGCGGTTTCCATTGGCTTACAGGATTACGCACTGTTTCATGTTTTGGCTCGTTCCTGCGACTTAGTCTATCCAAACCTTCCGCCCATTTTTGTTATTCTTCTTGAGCTATGACTTCCATGAATTACCACATGTAAACACATATTCAGACATAAGCTTTCCAAATCTTCCTCACAGGCTGGCACTTACTAAGTGTTTTAAAAGCAAAGCCTTTTCCTTTTTGCAAAGTTTATATTTTTCTTTTGTAGTTGGTGCTTCTTGTATCCCATCTTGGAAATATTTTTGCTCAACCCTAGGTTGCATACAACTTCTTTTATAAGTGCTGTGTTTTTAAGCTCTTATGTTTGGGTCAGTAGTCTGCTTCAGGTCAGTTTTTATGTGGTGTGAACCGACTACCAAGGCTCTTAAGGCTTCTTTGATTTTGGTTTTAAGTTTTACAGGTTGAATTATATCAGCACTATTTTCAGAAATGTCTGCCTTTTCTTTCTTGAATCTTGTTGGCAGCCTTGGTACTTTTCTCATTCTGTCTTTTTTTGCCTGAGATTCACTGAGCGTATTAGGTCTGTAGGCTGGGAGCTGTTACTCAGTTTGGAAAAGTTCCCCAGTTTCCCTATCGTTTTTTGTTGGTGGTGGGTTTTTTTTGTTTTGTTTTGTTTTGTTGTTTTGTTTTTGGTTTTTTTTTTCCTTCTTCTTTTAGGCTCCAATTGCAGACTCTTATGAACAACTGATGTTCTCCCACAGTTCAGTGTTGCTTTATTGCTTTGATTGATCTCCTTCTGCTTCTGTTCTGCATTCTTATATTGTTTCTACTGGTGACAAACTTTTCTGTACCATATATTCTACATTTAATGCCTGCAGCATATTTGGATGCTGTGTTTTTTATTTCTAGACCTTCCATTGGAATCTTTTTAGTGTATTGCATGGTTCTCTTCAACACATCCATGTTTTCTTGACCATGTGGAGCCCTACTTGCAATAGTTGCTTAAATGTCCTTGCCTGCTAATGCTACTGTCTGTGTTTGTTTGCTTGGCTGGGTAAGTTTCTATGCACTTTTCTTCTGGCTAGGAGTCACATTTTCTTACTTGATAATTTTGTTTAAGGATTAGGCATTGTGAATTTTAGATTGTTACTCATGAAAGACCCTACAGACCCCCTCCTCAAAACCCCTGTTTGCTTGAAAAATTCTCAGATCAGCAGCCAGCCTGCTCTCATAAGAACATTCCATTTGCTTAGGAGAGCAGGATGTCTACGAGATAGGATGACTGCAAGGCAGGATATCAATAAGATAGGACATCAGCAAAGCAGGTTGACTGCAAAACAGGATATCTATAAGATAGGAACAGGATGACTATTGCCAGACATCCTTGCTGGGAGAGGAAACCATTGATGTCGTCCCCCCCCCCCCCCGCCTCATTTCGATAACCACGCTTCTGCTTCTGTAAACTTGCTTTTTGCTCTTTCCTATAAAAAGCCTGCCCTCCAGTAGGCAGGCAAGCAAGTCCTCCGAAGGACTTTGCTGCCCGCAGGTACCTGTGTCTACTCAATAAACCTCTTGCCATTTGCATCCGTGTGGTCTCGGCCTGTTCCTTGGCGTCTGGGAGGTCTCCTCCCGAGAGAAGGACCTCTTCGAGAGTCTTTCACTCACTAGATTTTTATGTACTTCTCTAAGATGGTTAGACTTAAATGTGGTATAAAAATAGTTTAATTGTGATAAATTAATCCTTTTTGAGTGTGTTCCAGGGCAGGACATTGGGTGTCTTTCTTGTACACTGCATAAAAGCCTTGAAATTCTCTCACTGAAGGAAAAACTCACCATTTTTACTAGGTTTGGGTGGCCAGTGAGTTCCCAGGATCTGTGGGTCTCTTCTCTCAATGCTGGGCTTAGACAGACGTGCAGCTTTGCCTGGATTTTTACCTGGGGTGCTGCGGATTCGAGTTCAGATCCCCACACTTGCAAAGTAAGCACTCTTACCCACTGAGCCACCACCTTCAGTAGAACAAATCTTCTAAGGCTCACTTAGCTCCAACGCTAAAGCTCCCTGAGAATCCTTGTAACACAGCCTGACGCCCATGAATTCCAACGTCTTTCATTCTGTGTAGTGGGAAGACCAAACATTCGCCACCTCTGAAGAAATGCTCACAATTGCTCAACTACAGCTTTCTAGGGATGTTCCCGGCACTCTTGTAGAAGTTTAGGACGTACATATCCAGCTCGGAAGTCAGCCAGAAGTCCGTGCCAGCCTTTGAACTGATGTCCAGCTTTTCTCTTAGACTTAGCCATCCTTCTATCCCTGACCTCACCCTCTAGTAACCCACCCTGAAGAATTGAAGCAGTCTTGACTTTGTCTCCACAACTCAGGTTTCTCTTTCCCTGCTGAGGCTTGGTAAGGGCCCTGTGAGTAACCGCTGGTAAACAGAGGCAACCCTAAGGCCTGCCGTGTTTGTTTCTCCTTTTCTCAGGTCTCAATCTTGTGTTGTCTAGGTCTAGGGCCTGAAAGCCAAGGTATTATGTAGTTTGCTTGTTGTTTTTGTTGTTTGTTTGTTTGTTTGTTTTAAACTTGCAGGAAGCTAAATCTTGTAGATGATATCCGTCAGGAGCCAAAGCTGAAATCCCATCTCAGAGCCACAACATTTTAGGAAATTGCAACTTGTGGAATGTTAGAAACGAGACAAAAGGGGAAATCTACCTGATTTAGTGGCAGAGGCTTGCTTGCGTAAACACATTTCTTCTTTCTTTGCTCGCCCTTCCAGGCCCCACCTCCCTTCCTCTCTGAAGGG
Source organism: Alexandromys fortis (assembly GCF_014885135.2). Classification (NCBI taxonomy): domain Eukaryota; kingdom Metazoa; phylum Chordata; class Mammalia; order Rodentia; family Cricetidae; genus Alexandromys; species Alexandromys fortis. The sequence continues at coordinate 3,556,724 of NW_026067932.1, forward strand.
CTGTGGGTCCTACTTGAGATTCTTTTGCCCTGAACAAGTTAGAGTTTGTTCTCTATGCTCAGCTGTGTTGAGACACAATCAGTGTCTGAATAGCAGACAGCATCCTTTCCCTGCAGTGGAGGGAAACTCCAACACCTGGGGGGGAGGGGGAGATGCTTCATTCCTGGAGCTTAAACTCCTACACTTTGGACTGGCCTTGCTTTCATCATCACTCAGCGCAATCAGAATAAAACTTTCAGACTCTTCTTTGCCCTGGCCACTTCAGTATGACCGCGAGGTACTCTAATGCAGAAGGGTAGTGACAATGAAAATGGGATTTATTTTCTGAGGTGGGACAATAGAGATTTTTTTTTTAATGAGTACTTTTAAAAAGGGCATCTATCTATGTATATATGTATCTGTCTGTCTGTCTTGTGGGTCTGTCTAAACCTCAGATACAGATACAGAAAACCACAATTACGTGAGCTTTCTCGTTGAACACGAGTGTACATATTGGCAGGTTTCTATAACACAAACTTGACCCCAGGATGTCCTTTCCTCTCTTTCAGACTTTAGCAGGAGCAACCAAATGTCCTGTCTAAGGTTTGAAAACAAGCCTCCAACCCTGTTTCCATGGTGGGGAGATCCTGGCTACCAAACAAACAGACTTCAAAAGGACCTCACGACTTGTCTTAGGCCGCGGACAAATATTTGCTGTTACCGGAGGAGTAGGTAGGACAGGGCCACTTTGACCTTGAGGACCCGTATTCATTACCAGCGTGAAACGTTTCCCCAGTAGATATGAGTCTCACATATCTTTCCCCCACTAAGTTCCCGTCTGAAGTACGAGGTTTAGTTTCAAGAGTTGAGCTAAGGAAAGGAACAGAAGCTGTCTAGGAGGAGAGACGTGCAGATAGAACAGCCAGCAGCTGGTGAGCTTTTGAAAAGGCAAGCGGGAAGGTTCTCTAGTTTGTACTGCACTTCCTGAAGAACTCTCTGTCAACTCAACTGAAAGATGGCTAAGTCTAACTCATAGAAAGAAAGGCAGGCTATGCTTTCCTCTGCCCACAGAGTAGAGAATTCTCTGGAAAAACACAAAGCACAGAATTTTTTTTTTTTTTGAAGCACAGAATTTTTAAGGATGTTTACAAGCCATTGGGTTTCTAAGCAAAAATGCTCTCAGTAGAAAATTCTGTGCTCCAAGGAGATGTGGGCTCACGAGTGGAACTTGTTTCAGCTTCCATAAATAGGCTGGGAGATGAAGCTCAGTGCTAGAATATATGCTTAGTATATGAGAAACCGTAGGTTGGACTCTCCAGAAACGCACACATATACATAAATACGTAGCTTGCCTATGTTTTTAAACATTAATGCAAATCTTATTTTTAAACGGTGACAAACCCCTGGTTAAATAAGATGGAAATCTCAGGTCTGCATCATGAAGCTTTTCAAGAGTAGAACCATTGGCTTATTAGCTAAACCACTATAGGCTTCTTATTTGGCGCTGTACTTCATACTGTACTCGGGCTATCATCCCAAAGGAGAAAGGCAGCCACACACTGTGTCAGGGGTCCCCTGGTTTTGTTTGTCCCTTCTTCTCCGACAAGACAGTGTCTCTGTGATGATTAGGCTTGATTACCTTCTCAACAGGATGTTGACTGGTCCTGTCTCCGGGATTTTCTACATTACGTTCATAAGTGGGCGGCCCTCCCCAGGTGTGGGTGGCACCATCTGATGAGCTGGGGTGTTGGGCTGAAGGAAAAAGACAGGGAGCTAAGCCTGTGTCCGTCATGCTCGACCTCCTGACTGTGGATGCAAGGCGGCCAGCTGCTCCCATTCCTGCCTCTCTGACCTCTCCATCACGATGGACACGAAATACACTCTTTGTCCTTGAGTGGCCTTTGTTGGGTGTTTGGTTGCAGAAACAAGATGAGTAAGGAATACCATCTTGCTACGTAGTAGTCCAGACAGTCCTTGGACTCTCTGTGTAGCGCAGGCTAGTCTCCACTGTCGTCCACATTGTCCTTGGACTCACTGTATAGCTCAGGCTAGCTTCCAGTTATTCCTACTCAGCCTCCGAACGCTGGGAGCTACAGGCATGTGTTATCACGTCTGGTTTGCAGATGTCTCTAATTCTTGAAAAATGAGCTCCACGGGATTTCAGTTGCCCCTTAATTCTTGAACACTGAGCTCTAGCAAAAATGCTATGAAACAATTCTGTTTATTTATGGAGTTTAGAAGGGAACAAAAGACTACTTAACCCTAATTTCTCAACTGAGAAAGTTTCCTCTATTATGGCTGATACCTTCTCATGATATGAGACCCACCCACTTGCTGTGAGACACACCCACTTGTGTGAGACACACCCACTTGTTTTGATACCCAACTACTTGCTATAAGACCCACCCCCACTTGCTGTGAGACTCACCTACTTGCTGTGAGACACACCCACTTGTTTTGATACCCAACTACTTGCTTTAAGACTCATCCCCTTGCTGTGAGACACACCCACCTGCTATGAGACACACCCACTTGTGTGAGACCCACCCACTTGTGTGAGACACACCCACTTGTTTTGATACCCAACTACTTGCTATAAGACCCACCCCCACTTGCTGTGAGACCCACCCACCTGCTATGAGACCCCCCCCCCCCCTCATTAAGCAACACATTTCACTGCTAAATGGTTTTCCTTATCAGAAGGTCTTCCGCATTAAGCTATAGTCTGTCTTGTAATTTCAAATACTATATTGGAGATAAACAAAGTAAATTCACTTTATCTTCAATCTGGAAAAGTCCTTCAAATAGTTAAATGTGATCATCAATTTAGCTTTCATTGTCTGGGTAAACTACCTACAGTACTTCTTGACTCATAGTTTCCAAACCATTCACCCCTCTGGCTGAGTATAAAACGGCCTGTCTTTTATTTCTATGCCCAAGCCACCAATGAAAATGTCTCCATTTCTTCTTTCTATGATGCCAAGCATCTAACCTCTATTTCTGAACATTTCTTTTGCTGACTGTAGGCTTCCAAATCTAAATGTCAAAGGTTTTCTGTAACCTAAGAAACACTCAGTTTGAAAAGACCTAGAGTACTTTTGGTGGGTTCAATTCTTTGGGAAGAGATCCAGTTGACTCAGTGGAGACAGTGGCGTGAGAGGGGCCAAGTGCTGTTTTTGAGACACATGCTTATGTAGGCTTTGATGCAGTTACCTCCAGTCGGGCAAACGACAATGAGAGACGGATGTCAAAGGTTATGATATTGGAAAGCAGGGAAAGGGAAGGGTCAGTTCTACATCTGAATTATAATACAAAATACACCTTCTACACATTTCTGTAACATCTGTCTTACATTATTACATCCCAAGAAAATGATATTTCTGGTCACAGGCTAACTAAATTCATTGGGAAAAGGGCAGATGAGGCTAAGGTAACAAAGGAGAGGAGGTTTGAGGAAGCCAAATGAGTCTAAGTATTCAGTAGCTACACGTGAAACAGGATCGCTCCCCCTGTCCTCTGTAAGGTCCAATACTTATCTTAGGGCCATACAACACGAGCCTATTTAGTCTTCAATGTGGAAATCCTTCAAGTCGTTAAGGGGGCAGTCACCCACTTAGCTTTCTGGGTAGTTTATCTGCAGTGTCTTCACAGAAGTCTCCAGCCCCTCCAGCGATGCAGCTGAGGAGCTAGAAACTGACTACAGCGCAGCACCAGGGGCTGCTGCTTAAGTGACAGAGCTCCTGGCGCTGCAGCCAGCCACGCGGGCTTTTTTCACAGACTCTGCTAGACAAGACGGTCCAAAAGTGACTTAAGTACATTCATAGGGGGCTCTTAAAGGGGAGCACACAGCTAAAGAGAAACAGCACTTCTCAACTCCTGGCTGTGGGTTTTCATGCGAGCCTGGACCATATTTCATAAAGTGTTTTTGGAAAACAGGTGTGTGTGTGTGTGTGTGGCGTATTCTGGCTACCATATTTTAAACAGGTAATCTCTTAAACATGTTCTCACTCCCTGACTAACCTGAAAAACACCTTAAGAGAAATTTGAAAAGCATATCATTTGAAAAGCCCATTCATCTTCGTGGCAAACCTTTCATACGAAGGCTTAAAGCGTATTTACCCTTAGCTGAAGAATAAAAGGGGGCCCAGAGGAAGGCTGAGAGCGTAGCTGTTGCTCGCTACACAGCAAACTCCAGACAGAATCACTTAGAAATGACTTCAGGAGTCTGAAATACCACAAAGGTGCAGGTGGGTACATTTCTTTCAATCTCTCCTGGAACTAGCTCTTGTAGACCAGGCTGGCCTCGAACTCACAGAGGTCCACCTGCCTCTGCCTCCCGAGTGCTGGGATTAAAGGCGTGCACCACCACCGCCCGGCCATTTCTTTCGGTCTTGCTCAGGCATTTCACTTTCAACTCATACTTTTATCTGGCTGCAGCATTGCCACCTAAAACTATCTCTTAAAGCTTAGCTCTTTATCTTGCACTTGATACTCATGATACAATTTTAAAATAATTTGTAAGGTCACAGTGGATAGATAGGCAGCACTAGATATGGACTGGAGAGACAGGAATTGAACTCTCACCTGATTTGATCGTTTTCCTCTAAACCTAACATAGCTACTTTGTAACTGTTCAATGAAAAAGCCTATAATTTTTATGTTCACTTATCTAGCATTAAATAGCCAAGACAGATGTTTGTTCTCAACTAAAAGTCCATCTAAAAGCACTAAGAAAAAATGATAGATCCTTGATGATCTAGGGAACTTGGATGAATGCTCCAAGTTACTACAAGAAGTCCCAAATTATTATATAATAATATATTATATACTATCTAAGCATATACTATATGTATAAATATATAATCAGTTATTATAATAAACTGATTATTGTTTTAAAGGAGTCTATTTAGGGGTCTAGGGAGATGTCTCAGTGGTTAGGAGTACTGGCTGCTCTTCCAGATGTCCTGGATTCGATTCCCAGCGTCCACATGACGCTCACACCTGTGTACAGATACAAATTCAGACAAACACTCATTTACACGAAATACAACCATTTTTTAAAAAGAAAAATCAATTTACGTCTATTGTGTGGACTTTATTCTGTTTGTCACCGCATCCCTAGAACCAAATATCGGCTTGGTCACCAAATGAAGTGGCCCCAGGTGCCGTCTCCACTAGTAATACGATAGAGGTGTGTTAGTAGTGGTTATATAGTCCTTGGCCATTCATAAAAACAGCCACATATGCGTTACGGAAGTCTTTCTTACATTGGCCCAGTTTATAAACGAAGAACTGGAGGTCCCTTGGATAAGGAGACAGCTACTTAGGCTATATCACCGTGTGAGATGGCTGAGCTTCACCTGGAGGGGTCAGCAGTGGAACTGGCCAATGAAACTGCCAGCCCCTGAGAACAGGCCAGATTGGGGTGGGGGCTTCCACTCCTCCCTCAAACAGCCACATGGTATCTGACCTATTACAAAATACAGACGAAACGGCCCCCATTGGAACAAGGCAAAAGCCTAGACAGTCGGGACTCATTTTCTTTCTCTTCTTTCCCTTCCCCTGGCTGTTGAGTGACTTCCTAGTGGTTAATGGTTAAGAAGCAGGGCTGTTCCTTCCACAGCAGCAAGCTCTCCCCTGAAAGAGCCTGCTGCAGCGGAGGGTGGCTGCTCAGCTGGCCGCAGACTAGCTCACTCTGCAATACGGCGGTACCTATCGCTGGTCTTCTGCTCTTGAACGAGAAGGATGCAAGAATCCCGAAGTCAAAATGAGCGCAGAGCTGGGGGCGAGGACAGAGTCAGAGGCTCTGAGACAACTGCCAGCTCTGCCCATAAGCGTCCCTCTGTGCGTCCTTGGACTTTTCTGGAACATTCCCTAGCGCGAGAAATCGACGCATTCAGTCTGACTCCGGACACATTTAGGTTTTTAGAGAGTCACTCTCTGGTCATACCCTTGCCTTCTGGAAGCGTCAGCGTCCATTTAATCCCTCTTCAAATATCTGAAGAATGCTGGCAATCCCTGAGCATCATCCACAAATCCTCTCCTAGGCGAAATGCCCCGAGTTAATTGTTCGTTATATAACAAGGGTTCTAATTGCTCTCACTGGTGCTGCTGGCCGTTCTCTAAGTAGGAAAACCTTGACCTGAGCATAATATTCTAGCCGTGCTTTGACAAGGAGGAGGACAGAGGGCCATTCTCTCCTCCGCTTGGAACGCTGCTCTTCTGCTAATGAGGCCCAAGATTGCATTCAGGTTTTTTGGCAGGCGAGGCATGTTGATGATTCACCCCGAAATCACAGTCAACCAAAACCCTCAGGGCTTATTTTCTCTTTTTTCTTTCTTTTTTTTTTTTTCACTTTTCACATGAATGGCTGATAAGTCAGTCACACCTCCCCGGTGGCGGCAGGGCGGCCGAGTTCCGAACAGAGGAATTTATATGTATCCCTCCCAAAATGAATCTCCTAGATTTTGCTCAAGGGTTTCTCATGCCGGTCCCTGCATTTTCTTCCTCAGCGGCTCCGATTATGTTACCCTTGCCCAGAGCTGCTGAGGGACCTCCAGTTCTCACAGGTCCGAGTCCCGGCAGATCAGACCCAAGCCTCCATGGCCAGCTTCTCCTTCCCATTCCCCTTCTCGTCAACCAGTGCTCAACTCTCCAGCTAGTGTGTGAGGTGACTTTCTGGATAGTCCTCCCCAGGAAGTACCTTCTCCATCTTTCAGTAATTATCTATCCATAGTTAAAACTCTCAGATTATCAGGTCCTTAAGCACATACCATATGAATAACAGGAATAATTGGAGGAAACTAGACCCAGTACAGACTTTTTTCTCTCCAAAAGAAACCCCACTGTTTTGGTGAGAAAATGTTTAAACTCTCTCTCTCTCTCCTCTCTCCTCCTCCTCCTCGTCCTCCTCCTCCTCCTCGTCCTTCTCCTCTTCCTCCTCCTCCTCCTCGTCCTCCTCCTCCTCGTCCTCCTCCTCGTCCTCGTCCTCCTTCTTGTCCTCCTCCTCCTCCTCGTCCTCCTCCTCCTCCTCGTCCTTCTCTTCCTCCTCGCCCTCCTCCTCCTCCCCCCCCCCCTTGTAGCCCTGGATTCTCT
>NW_026067932.1:3570913-3591736 GCF_014885135.2 Alexandromys fortis
TCTTTCAGTAATTATCTATCCATAGTTAAAACTCTCAGATTATCAGGTCCTTAAGCACATACCATATGAATAACAGGAATAATTGGAGGAAACTAGACCCAGTACAGACTTTTTTCTCTCCAAAAGAAACCCCACTGTTTTGGTGAGAAAATGTTTAAACTCTCTCTCTCTCTCCCTCCTCCTCCTCCTCCTCCTCCTCCTCCTCCTCCTCCTCCTCGTCCTCCTCCTCCTCCTCCTCCTCGTCCTCCTCTTCCTCCTCCTCCTCCTCCTCCTCTTCCTCCTCCTCCTCCTCGTCCTCCTCCTCCTTCTTGTCCTCCTCCTCCTCCTCGTCCTCCTCCTCCTCCTCGTCCTTCTCTTCCTCCCCCCCCCCCTTGTAGCCCTGGATTCTCTAGGCCAGGCTGGCCTTGAACCCAGAGATCTGCCTGCCTCTGCCTCCTAATTAAAGGTGGGTGCCTGGTGGTCCACCCGGCTAATATTTAAACCCTTTCTCTAAAATAGTTTCTGTTTCGGCTAGTTTTTCCTCTGACGCTCTAGATAAGCAGGTGAGGTGGATGCTGGATTTGGTTTACTTGAAAGAGTGAGTCTTTGGGAGAGAGAGAGAGAGAGAGGAACAAGCCTGGCTTTATGCGAGCAAGCCAACAGCCACGAAAGCTTGTCCAGAGATAGCATCACGAGGCTTGTTCTCCAGAGTTCCCAAACAACTACCCGTGCCATCAACACAGCAGTGTGGCGAGAGCCCAGCTGGCGGCACTGCGGAAGCGCATGCGCAATCCCTTCCCAATTATTTGCAGCAACGAAAACATTGAATCCTGGAGTAACCCCTTCCCTGCGCCCTGCACTGTTCCCAAGAGGTGGGAATAGATGGGAGTCTTCCTTCGTACAATAGCTTCAGGCAATTGGGAACAGAGCCTGCAGCTTGGGTTTGCAAAAGAATGGAACCCATGACATCATGGGTTTGTGGAGAGTTACACTTGTCAACTGTCCTGGGGATCTGTCGCCCCGAGTGGCAGATTTAAGAGGCACTTGGCAAGTCGCTTCTGAAGCACACCTATTTATGTACCTTATACCCAGTTCTTTGCCATAAAATTAAATCAGAAAGAAACAGTGAAGAGCTATCAGTAATAGCAACAGTGATAATCCCAGAGTTCATTTATTTGAGGAATATCTCCCTAATGGCAGGGAGCATGCTAGACACTCAGGGAGTATTTCTGTAGGTGTGGCCTGCACCTCCTTAAGGAGCTCACAAAAGAATGTGACGGCTGCCACAGCAGAAGTGAGTATAGGGTACTGGGGTACACACATGTGGTACACACGTACAGTAGAGTTACCCCAAGTTTAGGTAAAGGTGGAGCTTAAGCAAAGTCCTTAAGGATGAATATGAATTATCTAATTATCCACCCACCCACCCATCCATCCATCCACCCAACCATCCATTCACCCACCCACCCAACTGTTCATCCACCCACCCACCCATCCATTCATCCATCCATCCACCCACCCAATCATCCATCCATCCACCCAACCATCCATTCACCCACCCACCCAACTGTTCATCCACCCAACCAACCATCCATCCATCCACCCACCCAATCATCCATCCATCCATCCATTCATCCATCCATCCACCTACCCAACCAGCTGTCTATCCATCCATCCATCCATCCATCCATCCATCCATCCATCCATCCATCTCTCTACCAACCCACCCACCCACCCAAAATAAGACTGAATTAGAACTTAGGCCAGTGGATGAGAAGTAGAACTTGATGGAGAGGACCCATTGACAGTAGACCCATAAAGATGTACTGCCACTCAGTCCCAGCCACTGTTTCTTCCTTCTCTTTGATTGTGTTGGTGCCTCTTGTGGAAACCCAAAGTGTGGCTCCCAGTTCCCTTCTCCCCTGTCATTTTATACACCCATCCTTCTGGCTGTGGCAACTCAATGGAGTCAGAACACAATCGCCACTGGTTCCATAAGTGAGCAAGACCGGTTTTTGTGAATGCCTCAGGATTTCTACGAGTGTTTCAGAAACGGCAGCATTCAATGGATGAAGTTGTCCCTACCTGGGCTTAGTTCCCAGGCCTTCTTCCTCTTTCCTACCCATACTGGTATCCTCGATTATCCCAAGCAAGTGTCAAAGCTTGAGATATAGTCTATAAACTGTCAACATCTCTGAACTCTAATCCTTCTCAGTGTCTGCACTTGGGTGTTTAATAAACAGCTTACACTTAGCATGTCAAAAATCAGCTTCTGTCTCCCCGCCCTAGAGTCTTCTGCTTCTCAGCAAAGGGCTGTTGTATTCTTCCAGGTGTACAAGTTACGAGCATCCTTATAGTTCCCTTTTATCCTCTCCTCCCTCCTTCCCCTCCCCCTTCTGTTTCTTTGTCTCTTACACACACACACACACACACACACACACACACACACACACCACTTACCCAGTCTGTCAGCAAATGTGTTAGCTCTTTCTAAACACACCCAGAATCCAACTTTTTTTATTTTTTTATTTTTTTTGCCACCTCCACTGTCACCCTCTGCCCATCTAGCCTCTGTGAGGTCTGGTCTGATTTCTGCCATGCATTCCCGCTGGTCCCTAATTCCTCCTTCACCCTGCCTCCCTGTGTAGTCTTTTCTTAACATGCATCTTAAAAATATATTATATTAACCATTTGTTTAAAATCTCCCATACCATAATAGCACTCGGGGTAAAAACTAATGCCATGATAAGGAAGTTAAACCAATTGGTGGTGTAAACTGGATTTTTTTTTTAAGTATAAGAAGATGCTGAAAATAATGATTTGATTTTAAGTGATCTGGGAGTGAATTTGGACTTCCCTGTGGTACCTGCTTTGGAGATCCACCTCCTCGCTGCTGCCCATCTTCCCTCCGATCTCACCTACCCAGCTAAATCAGCAGCAGCTGCCTCGTGTTTCTGAAAGACCAGGCCAGCAGGCCCAGGGCGCTTGCTTTTCCTGACCAGGCCTGCAGCCGCTCACAACTTTCTTCTGGAACTCTATCCTACAGTCGTCATGATTTTTCCCCTGGGAGCTCTGCCTAAGCATTCATCCCTCTTCTGAACAACCTCTTCTCTTCCCTGCTTAGCATTTTTCTTACCATCCATCCATCCATCCATCCATCCATCCATCCATCCATCCGAGTCTACAGGGACAAACAAACCTCCAAAAACCTTCTCTCTGCAAATTAGGTTTCCCCCCAACTATTCCTAAAGAGAAAGAATGAGCTGTGAATATTTTGCAAGGATCACTCCTTAGTAAGTGTGTAACACTCGGCACAATCAGTAAACAGTTTGTAGTTCATCCAATTCAGTTCCAATTCGAGGAATGTATCTTAGACATTTACTTCTTATAGGAGTCTGTGCTGGTGAGAGCTTTGGGGGCTGGCATCTGCAGAGTGGAAACAATGATACAAAGAACAATGGCCTTCAATGAACAAATCCTGTGGGAGTGGAAGAGATAGGAGGCAGGTTCCAATAGCAGAGAGTCTCCCACGTTCCCACACACCTCCCGCCGCAGGTCAGAAGCAGTCTAATGTGAATCACCTCACGCGTTTTTGGAGCTCCCAGCACCTAATACCCTTCATCTCTATTCCGGTTTTGAAGGTTCCCTACGTCTTGAGGCCGCCCCACATGTTTGGACACACCTGACTTCCAGGTATCTCCCTCTCACATGCTCTTTCATCGTGAAACCTTAATATTTCAATGACTCACTATGAAAATTTGACATTTTGCAATCTGATTTCGCAAAGTTTCCAGAATATTTTGACCAAATATTGGCAAAGTTAAAGTATCCAATAGGATAAGTACAAAACAAACAAATGCAAAACAGACTTTAAAAAAAAAAAAAAAGAAACCAACCAGGGTATTATTGTGTTGGTGGAAACTCAGGTGGCTGTGGACATGGCTTGGCTCAGCAGGCAAAGTGACCACACAAGCATGAAGACTTGAGTTTGGGTCCCCAGCACCTGCATAAAAGCTCGTGCTACATGGTAGCAAGCTCCTGCTATGTTGAGTGTGCATAGAGCAAGGAGGCAGGGCCCTGGAGCTTGCTGGCTGGCCTGTTGAGCTAAACTGGTGAGCTCCAGGTTAAGTGAGAGACTTAATAAGATGGGGAGTGATAGAGGAAGATGTGTGTATGTGTGTATACCTGTATTATACAATTATAGCTAATGGAGAACGTCAAGACGACAGACACATTAATACATTAGATAACTAACTTCGAGAAACTTCTTTGAGTAGTTACTAGCTAGGTGGAAGGTACTCCCCTCCTCTCCAAAACAAACCAATCAAGAAGCATGCTCAGTGACTCCAGAAAGCCGCATACTCCTTCCTATATAATTTATTTTAAAGCAGTGGGTCTCAGCTTGTGGGCCACGACCTCTTTGTGCTTTTTCACGGGGGACTCCTAAAGCCATCCAAAAGCACAGGTATTTACATTAATATTTACAGCAGCAAAATTATAGTTATAAAATAGCCATGAAAATAATTTTACGGTTGGGGGTCACCACAGCATGAGGAACTGTATTCAAGGGTTACAGCATTAGGAAGGTTGAGAATCACTGGGCTAATGCTAAATCTTCAGTTGTTATAAGTATCTTTACAACATTAGCAACCAGCCATTTCTTAAACCAAAGTATATAACATCTCAAATTACCCATCAGTCTGGACAGTCTCTACAGTCTCTAGCAGTCACAGAGTAATCTAGTTTTATTCTTATTGTCTACTTAACGAATTCTTCTTCAGCAGTTTTTCTCCACTTATTTATTGGGGTGGGGTTTATGCCACGGCACATGTGTAGAGGTCAGAGGACAGTTTGCAAGAGTGAGCTCTTTCCTTCTGTTAGTGGGTCCTGAGGATCCAGCTCAGGTCATCAGGCTTGTCGCAAGTGTGCTTAGCTTCTGAGCCATCCCGACAGCCTTCTTCTCTACTTTGAAGTTATACTAGAACTTACTCATATCGTTAATTCTACGGTAAGTTCACTACCCCATCTCTCAGATTGGCTAGCTCATCGCTCATTTGACTCTGAGTTCCTCTGACTCACCACGTCTCCATTTTTATGTCTTTGAAAAGCGGTTCATGTTGATGCCTGACCACATAGGGTTCTTCTTGTTCTGCTTTTTGATACAGAGTCTTTCTACATAGCCCCGGCTATCTTGGAACTCACTCTGTAGACCAGGCTGGCCCCAAACTCACAGAGCTCCCTCCACCTCTGCTTCCCCAGGGCTGAGATTAAAGGCGAGCCCCACCATGCCCAGCTTCAATGGGGTTCTAGGAAGAAAGCAGTCTGCAGCATGCTTACAGGGTCCTTCCGATCGGAAGGCCACTTAGATCTTAGCTCTCCATCAATCACTGCTACTGTTGGAGAGACAGATGTCAGCAGCCGAGGAAAAGAGCAGCCAAGTGAAGAGCATTGTTTACAAAGCATCCCTATTCCTGTATTAGCTTGTTTTATTCTTCAAGTTAAAAAAAAATCCCAAGCATAGTTTAGCACAGAATCCACGTAAATAGGTGTAAAAACCCAATCAGCTGATTGGTTTCTGCACTATAGACTTTGGTCACCTCTATTAGAATCCAAACTTTTGAATATCATAAAGAGACAACAAAATGCTTGGACCTTAAAGGGCATGCCATCTACGCAAGTATTTGGGGGGCTAATGATAGGCTGCCCTAGGTTACTAAAGGAGTCAGTGCAGAAATGCCCCCTCACCCAATAGGCTGTAAGATCGCAAAGAATAGGAATGTGCACAGTCCCCGAGGTCACACTACCCAGCTTGTCACAGGCGCGTTTCAGCTTAGTGTGTGTCGTGGGAACAGAAGTCAGGAAGACAGGAGGGGGTAGTTGTAAGGAAGCCATTTAAACTCTCCAGCCTGAGTAGTATTCTCTTCCCCCGTCATCATCGTACCCCTACCCCTACCTCCAGGTGACATTAAAGACCTTTTCAGATACTCTCATCCTAATGAAGTGGTTTTTGATTGATTAGGGGGGAAAAAAGGATTTTGATTGCTCTGTGTCATAGTAATTAACGACCGATTTCAATTTACTTTTTTTTTAGACACGTCACTCCGGGGGGTTGGAGCCCAGGCTGACCTCGAACTCGTGATCCTCCTGCCTCTGCCTCCATCAGCAAATCCTACCAGAATGCGCCAGCACAACCAGCTAAAAAGCAATCTTTCTGGGCTGAGTATGTGGCTCCAAGTAGAGAGCTTGCCCAACATGTCCGAGGCCCTGGGTTCAACCACGGCATTTGTCTCCCACAAAGCAGACTGGATGGATTAATGCACCTACGTTCCGAAAGCCCTCTTTCAGAGTGTGGTCTCTCCAGCTTTGTCGATAGAGGCATGAGACTCTTTAGGAGGGCAGCTATAAGATCTCAGGGCTCAGATCCAGATTTCTGAATGAACCCTGGGAGCCAAATTATGTCAGGCGCATAACTACGCATGCCTACCGAAGCTGTGAGCAAGGCATATAGAATTCGGGAAGATACAGATCGACGAGATTATTGGCAAGCGAGAAATGGAACCTGAGACTGTCCTGTTTGAAATCCGAGCCACGGACTTGTTTTTCTGAACACTTTGTTTCCAAAGATACAACCTGGTGGTTTGCAGTGTTAGCGGCAAAATTCACTGTAGCTCAGCGCGATTCATTCTGCTCTACTTCTGTTTTAGAATAAATAATGAGAGGTCAGTTCTCCAATGGTCCGAGGGGGCTTCCTTTGGCTCTGATCTTGAAGCAAGGCTCTCTTAGTGCTCTAGGGGGCGCTAAGCTGAACTCACGGTTTCCTCGCCCTTGAAACAGAAGTCTGCTAAAGTAGCGGGAGTAACCTAAAACGTTTACAACGTGTATTTAAAAGGGTATCTGTCCATTAAAATCCCTGATAAAAATTGTAGTCTCTGCTTGGAATGTGATGTAAGTATTGGTGACAATAACTATTTAATATTGTGCACAAGTGTGTGCGTGTGGTGCACATTTGTGTGCATGTGCACATTTGTGTTTAGGCGCACATGCGCATGTGTGGATGCTAGCAGACAAGGTTAGATGTTGTTCCTCCGGGGCTGTCTATTTTTTTTTCCTTTTTTAAAGCCAGGGTCTCACTGGCCTAGAGATCACCAAGTAGCCTGGACTGCCTAGGTCTGCCTTCCCAGGGCGGGGATTTCAAGTGTGTGGCACCGTGCCCAGCTTTTTTATGTGGGTTCTGGGATGGGAAACAGGTCCTTGTGCTTGCAAGGCAAACCCTTGAGAGACTGAGCTACCCAGCAGTTTAGTTTGTGCTTCCAGGGCGGCTCAGGTAAGTATTGTATCAGTGATCTCTGCATAATCGTGAAATCGCTGCCCTAACCCAGGGTGGCACCTGCTCGTTCACTATTTCTGCTACTGCTTTACACACACATGTGGCCCGGTAATGCTAGCCTCTGGGTCAATCCCAAAGTAGTTTCAGAGTTCAAACTATTGTTGTTGTTGTTGTTTTTAGCATAAAGTGTTCTCCACATGAGAAAACAAGGAGCCTAACTTATCTTTCTCTTTCCTGCTTCATATCTCTAAAAATGCCCATCATAACAGTGTATAAAAGGCTTACAATATGAAGCAAGCTTTAAGGACTATTAAGAAGAATGGGAAACAGTGGCAGACCATGCCCTTCCTGGCTCTGGTTCCAGTATCACTGTCCTTGAGTGCTTTGGGGCTGAACTCATAGACACAGGCGTTGGGACTCTGTGTCAGAGACCCCGGGGAAGAAGGAATTCCCACGCTATACACTGCATCAGGTCCCAGCACAAGCAGATCCTCTACCAACCCAAAGCAGAACTGGTAGCGCCGTGAACAGCGCTTGACACGCAGCAGGGACTCAATAAATGTTTGCTAAACACTGCCATCTGGGAAGCCTGTGAGTAGTTGTGTAAAGGCTGCAGGGAGCTGCTTATCTAGGCGACTATAGCCTTCATGTCATGAGTGTTGGGATGCGTGCCCGACGCCCAGCTCCTACTTTCCCAACCGGGGCAGTGTTGACATCTTGGGCTAGATAATTCTGTTGGAGAAGGAGTAGAGAATGCTGCTCTGTGCACTGTCAGGGACCTAGCTCTATCCCTGGCTTCCTAGATCCCAGTGGCATTCACCGCTCCTCATAGGGCAAAAGTGTCTCCAGGGAGCACTAGATATCCTGATGCCAGGGGATTATGTAAGACAACCCCTGAGTGCACATTACTTATCTAGTCTTTAAATTCGTGGTAGGTATCAGCATCAGAAGATGACACTCCCCCCCCTCAGCTCCCTCTCAATATTTTCCTTTTTTTTTTTAATTTTATTTTATACATACGAGTGTTTTACCTGTGTGTATGTCTGTGTACCATGTGTGTGCCTGGTACCCATGAAAGTCAGAGAAGGCATGGTATCCCCTAGTACTGGAGTTACAGATGGCTGTGAGCTGCCACATGTGGCTGCTGGGACTCGAACTTGGGTCCTCTGGAAGAGCAGCCATTGCTCTTAATCGCTGAGCCATCTCTCCAGCCCTCTTTGTTGTTCCTGAATCAGCATTTCTTGGTTCAGTTGTTGAAAGCATCAGAGTCTCTCGGCTTGCTTTCATTGACTTCGCTGTCTGTCTTTCTCATACACCTAGGGAGAACTTCCCAGGAGCCTCTATGAGAGTGAAAAAGCCCTATGCTCCCCATAGGGGAGAGAAAATAAACAGAAATTGGACCTGTAGCTGGCAAGACCAATTTACAGAAAGAATATGGCCTGACTTTGGGCAGAGGAAAGAGGACAGACCCAAGTCCCTAAGTGGAGTTCATGTGTATGTGAGCCTCAAATCGTCCTTTGTATTAAAAGGAACAATCTCCCTTTGCTTTCCACACATTCTTGTCACCTTTTTTTTCTTTTTTATTTATTTATTTATTTATTTATTAAAGATTTCTGCCTCCTCCCCGCCACTGCCTCCCATTTCCCTCCCCCTCCCCGATCAAGTTCCCCTCCCCCAATCAAGTCCCCCTCCTCATCAGCCCAAAGAGCCATCAGGGTTCCCTGACCTGTGGGAAGTCCGAGGACCACCCACCTCAATCCAGGTCTAATAAGGTGAGCATCCAAACTGCCTATGCTCCCACAAAGCCAGTACGTGCAATAGGATCAAAAACCCATTGCCATTGTTTTTGAGTTCGCAGTAGTCCTCATTGTCCCATTCTTGTCACCTTAACACCAAACCTCCAAAGGGTATGTGTGTGTCTGTCTGTTTGTATACACATACATGTCTGTATGATTCATGTACATGTGTGTGGAGACCAGACGTTGAGGGCTAGCACCCTCCCTTATCTTTTTTCTATTTTCTTTGTGTGTGTGCAGTGTATGTGTGTGCATGTGTAATAGGCATGTACATGTATGTATACATGCTTGTGGAGAGTAGGGGCAGCTGGTGGACATCTTCCTCAATCACTTCTCTGCCTTAGATGCCTGTGTGTAATGCATGTGCAGTCTATGTGTGTGAGCATGTGTGTATATCATGCATTTGGAGGCAGGAGGTTGACATCTTTCACTACGATTCTCCGCCTTAGCTTTTGAGATAGCACCTCTCACTGAACCCCGAGTTTGCCAATTGGCTAGATTAGCCCGCCGGCAAGCAGGCCTTAGGGACCTATTATGTTATTTTACATCTGTGCCAAGGATCTGAATTTAAATCCTCATGCTTGTTATCTCAGGGGCTTGATCAACCAACTGATTGATCCCCCCAGGCTCTCTACCTTCCTTTATGAAACAGGGTCTCTCACTGAATCCATGGCTCACTGATTTGGCTGGAATGGCTGGCCAACAAGACCCATGGATCCTCCTGTCTCTACCTTCCCAACCCCAAGGTTGCAAGCATTCATCCTCACACCCAGCTTTTTCCGTGGGGGTTCTGAACTAAGGTCATCACGCCTGCAAGGGAAGCCATTCAGCAACCGAGTCATCTTCTCAGACCCTCTCTTCACAGTCTTTTGATAAAGGTATCCCTTCCCCTCCCCCGACTTTGTTTTATTTCCTGCCTATTTATGTTATGAATATCAGGAAAACATCACCACGTGATTCATGAGCAGTCTTTCTCAGCAACACAGTAAACACCTCCGCTAGCTGAGGGACCAGCAGCCTGAGCATCCTGAGTAGAGAGAGGGTACACATGCAAAAACCAGAACCTTAGAATCCTGACGAAAATCCAGCCACTGGGCCGCCTGTCTGAGAACAACGGCACATCCATGTCCAAGGGTGAGAAATAATTTATGACAAAGCTCACGAAAAATTCTAATTTCCTTCATGTTGCTACAAGTACAGCTTCACGCTTTTAAAAAAATGTGGGCTGGTGGCATTTTTCTCTCCTCTCTCCCCTTCCAGTGTAGAGTTAAACAGGTGCCCTTACCTCTCCTCCAGTGCACGGGAAAGCACTGGAGTATCTCGATGTGCAGAGAGCTCCCTTCTTGACCACATCGTCTTCCAGGCCGAAAGTAGCCGAGCAGTTGGTTGCAAAGTACTTGTAAGGTTTCCATGTCTTTCCAAAGTCCTGGGACCGGTCCAGCACCATGGCTGCAGGCCTGGGGGACTTGAACACCATAATGAGGTGGGTAAAGTAGAACTCTGCTTCCAGGTCTAACTGGATCTTTTCTCTGTGCACGTCCTCCGCAGACTGCCACCACGTCCGCGGAAACCGGAAAGACGAATCAGCCATGGCCGAGGGCGGGTGGGCTAGGTGAGAGTGGGCCGCGTTACACTTCTCGCATTTGGGCTGCCGGCAGGTGAGGTCGGCGTTCTCGCTGTAGAAGCAGAAGAGTTCGGTGGCGTTCTGGCCACAGGTGCTGTCTGCCCGGAGTTTTCTCCCAAGAGCCAGGTTGCCCATGCGAGGGTTGCAGGCCTTCTCACAGCGAGAATTAGCGCCAGCTACTCCGCTTAGTCCTGTGGAGGGGAGAGCAGAGGTCCTTCAAGACAAACTCACTGGAAATGGGAGTGGTCTGCTGTGTCCCTGATTTACCCACAACAGTCAAGATATCCTCCAAAGACCTCTGGCCTTTCTATATGAGGAGTTACCAAACGGGACCATGAACACTATCAGACATAGTGATTCGTGTATACAAGTATGTGTGTGTGTTCAGGTGTGCAACTGAATGTGTGTACAAGTGAGTGTGTGCATGTGTAGGCCAGAATACCTTGGGTATTGTTCCTTATGATACCATTTACCTTTCCTTGTTGCTTTTATATTTTTGGTTGTGAGCCTAGCCTTTAACGGCTGAGCCATCCCTCCAGGCCTCCTTGTTGCTTTTAAATTTATCGTGTGTGTGTGTGTGTGTGTGTGTGTGTGTGTGTGTATGCATGTGCACACAGGTGCACGAAGAAGCCAGAAGAGGGTACTGGAACCTCTGGAACTGGAGTCACAGAGAGTTGTAAGTCCTAGTGTTCAGTGCTAGGAACAGAACCCACGTCTTCTGCAAAAGCAGCCAGTGCTCTTACTCACTGAGCCATCTCTTCAGCCCTCTACCTTGTGGTTTTGAGACAGAGTCTCTCACCGGCCTGGAACTGCCAAGTGGCCTAGCCTAGCTAGCCCGTGAGATGTGCAGGTCTACTGGTCTCAGCCTCTCTGGTGTTGTAAATGCACTATCACACCTCAATTTTTGATGTGATTGCTGGGTACTGAACCCAGAATCTCATGCTTATGTGACAAGCATCTTGGCATCTGAGCTAGCAATCTCTCCATCTCCTTCATTTTCTTTATTATTTGTTATTCTAGCCAGTAAATGGGGCAATCTCCTAGGAAAATCAACACGAAATATTTAACAAATAAACAGTGGGACCTCAGTTCAGGTGGCAAAGCTAGAAATCACTGGCTCTTAAAGGTGTGATATCCATGTCTAATATTAACTAAATGTGACTATTAAAAAAAAATACCCTCCAAACTACCAAACAATGGGAAACCTTATAGTCCCCGCTCTCTAATTCTTAAGTGTTTCTCCCTATGGCAGGTTTGCAGTACCTACCTGTTAGCCCAGCTGGAGAATGTTGGTGGGCTGGCCCACCAAACCGCCCCTCTAACAAATGCCATGAACTAAGCATCGTCTTAAAGAGACATACTCTTCCTCCCAAGGTTCCCACCCACCTTACTGTTTCAGGAGTACTTAGAACGATAAACAGTATCCACTTAGTCACATTCTGGCTACCTGTCATAATCCTTTAATTCGGGTTTGCCATTTTAATTATGAATACCGTAAGCAAAAAAAATTGTCCATTTAAGAAAAATTAAAACACAGAGGAAAAGAGGGAAAAGGAAACCGAACCCCAAATTCTGGCTAATTGAATGTTTCTGCTTAAGAGACAGACCTCTGAATTGTTATCATAGGGGCACTGGATGGGAGGCAAATGACAGCTTTGATGGGAGAGGAGAGATATCACACAGTGACAATCACCGCCTCACACAGGCTCGGGCCAAATGAGGGGCTTCCACGGGCGTTACGTTTTAAGTGTCAAATGAAAACGCGTCCCGTGCTCAGACTGTTTGCCATTGTTCTGACTAGCGGGCGCAACAGCTGCCTGTAGCCAGAAACACACAAACACACGGTGTTATGACTCACCTGTGAAACATCCAGGGGGAAAGCGCATACTGCCTGTACAAGTAGCTGTGACTTGCAACACTCGCCCCGGTGCTTTTTTTTTTTTTACAACCTCTTGATTGCTCCCTTATTTTTTTCCGGGGGGGGGGGGCGGGCGTCATAACATGACTTGGAAAGGGGAAAGTTTATGAAAAGTTCACTTTGGGGATATGGGAGCATGGATGTGCAACGTGTAATAAGGAGTGTGCGCAGGAAGGATTCAAGTGAGCTCTTTAACATTGAGAAGTCTGACAGATCCTTGGGGAAAAAAATGAATAAAAGTTACCGCACCCTAATAATTTGGGAATAGTTATCGATGAGCAAAAACAGTGGAGATCCCTGAACTGATTGTGGCGGGTATACGCTGAGGATGCAGACTTTCCAGCCAGTAGCTCTGAGGAGAGAGTGGAAGCAGCCCAACCAGAAAGATGCCTGCCACAATGCTCTGAATCTTCCAATCGGCACCTCTAACCAACTCTCCTCTCTCCTCTAACTCCACTCTGTAGAGCAAGGATGAAATCAGGGTGCCTCACCATCTTGACCCTGTACCCCACCTTGCTGTACTTAGCTCAACTGAAGACCAGGTGGCCTGCGAGAAGGAAGGGGGAGAAGAAGCTCAGGGACCAGCGAGCCTGCAACCGGTGGCCTAAGGGCAGCCCAAGAGAGCCAGGACTCGGGTGGGAGGGAGAGGACGGCTGACGGTTGCCCCGTAGTCCAGTTACTGAGCCAACCGAGGAGCAGACCCGCCTCCGACCTCCTGCAGAGCCTCGGCCAGGGTACCGATTCCCCAGGGGCGGTCAGCCAGCTCCGGGCAATCACCACCTGAGTGATCCACCCCCCATGGTCCCCAGCTCCGAGTTCTACAACGTTGGGTTGGAGCCACCGACCCGGGAAGAGGGCGCTCACCCTCACCCTAGGTGGCCCTACCTGGCTCCCAAGTACACAAAATAAGATCCGGGAAGGTGGTGATCGCTCTGAGAGAGCGATCTCAGCCCACGCACGCCCAGGGTCTCTGGGCCACCCCTCCTCGTCACTCCTCAGGCCATGGAGAGCCCGGGGATGGCGAGCTGGGTCCTTTGTTCCCCTCGCCAAGTGCAAAGGCAGTTTTTCACCCCCGAGCCAAACCCAGAAAGAAACACTGATCTCTCTATCTCCTGTAGGGCGTACCCAGGATTTCTGGTTATTCAAGGACATGTGTATATCAGTAGCAGGGGGAAAAAAAATCAAGTGTTTGAAAGTGCGGAGTCGCGGGCAAAGGAGATGGAACATGGCCACTCGCTTCATCCTCGGTAGCCGAGCTCAGGGCTCCCTGTCCGGGGTCCCCTACATCCCCCAGTCCCCGAGCTTGGGGGTGAGAGGGGCAGGAGCAAGGAAAGTGGGGTGGGGGCCCGGCCGCGTCACCACCCACCTGCGGCCACCGCCGAGCAGCCCCAGAGCAGCAGCAGCCGTGCGCAGCTCCCCATGGCCGGGCAGCGGCGGGAGCGGGTGGGATGAAGCGGCAGCGGTCCTCGGGAGCACCCGGGGCTCGGTGGTTCTTCCTCCTCCCGGGACGCCAGGCTCGCTCAGTGGGCACCGTGGGCGCGGAGCCGCGGGCCGGGGCCGCGCCGGGCGGCGGGGTGACCGTCGCGCACCGGCCTGGCGGGGCCCGGGCAACTCAGGAGCGGCGGGAGCCCCGGGACCATAGCCGGCCTGGCCGCTGCCCGCCGAGCGGCCCTAAGGGCGGGTGAGCCGCTCGCCCGGGGCTCGGCGCCCGCAGCCGACGCTGAACTTTGCGAGACCTTTCACTTCCCGGCCGCCGCCGCCGCCTCCCGGCCGTCCTCCTCTGCTTTTCCCACCTCCTGTGGCCGCCGCGGCTCGGTCCCGTCCTTCTCCATGGGCAGTTCCATGGGATGCATTTTTATTGCACCGACACCGCGGCGCTCCGGTGCCAGCCCTCCTCCGCCCCTCGCACCTCCACCCCTTCCTCCCGCCCGCCCCCCGCGCTTGACAGCCCGGGCGGTGCAGGCGCTCGGTCCGGTCGTCGTCACCGCCGCCCGGGGAGGGGTCCCTGCCGCCCCCGCTGCGGGCATCTCCCCGCCTGACCTCGCGGGTGCCCTCCAGCACCCACGGGCCTCGCCTGGGAAGCAGTCTCCCACCTTCTCCAGGAACATTCCTGAGAGCAGTTGACTCCCTCCGAATCAGGTCAGGGCATGCCAAGGGGCTTAAAAACCCGCGAAACAGACGAGCTACTACTTTCCAAAATCACCCAGAAAAACAAGCCTTCTCCCCTCCACTTCGCGGCACCCTTTCTCTGGGAGCCCCACGGCCTGGGTTCGCCCCCCCCCCCAATTCAGCCTGGGGTACCGGGACTGAACGCGCGCCAAGTGCTAAGTGTCCTCTGAGTCTTTGCCACCTTTTGGGGGCTGCAGCCCAGCTAACAGCCGTTGCTGACAGGAGCTGAGGGTGTACCCGGTTTGGTGTAAAAGGGTGTTGTCTTTCATCAAACTCAAGGGTCTGAAAGATCAGGATCTCTGACCAGGGAATGGGCTGTTTAAACATCCTGGTCTAGGGCAGGGATGTAACAAAGAGAACGCCTGGGTCCTTGGTGCACACACATTTTTTCAGAGTATGGTGTGCAGGGAGAACGATAATGTTATGAAATATCTTACGAGGAGCAATTTAGCAGCAACCACAAAGCAACTAATTGTAGCTCAGGGCTGGTGTTTATGGAAGGAGATTAAAGAGCACTTCAGCCTGGGATTTCTCTAACTTTACTGAAAATATAATTCTGCTTACCCGTCCCAGGAAACTGGCAAAAGTTAAGTCGAATGCAATTATGTATTGCAGCACTCAGTGTGTGCATTTCAATATTTTCGGAAAAATTACAGAAAACATTGGATCATCAGCATTATAGATGGGCAGTTAGAGCTTGGGGGCACGTGTAGATGTTAATTTATAATGACCCAGCTGGGGACATGTAAGTTTCTACCTCCCAGAAGAAATTGAGTTGAGGTTAGCACAATCCACTTGGGAGGCGTTAAAATTATTCTTTTGGCCAATAACTGGAAGTGGCAGACGACCGGGGAGCCGCCATTAGCTGTGGGTTTTCAAATCCTGGCAATGTCCGAGCTGTCTCTGGCTTTCACAGATAATGCCCCTGTTGAAGTCGCTAAAATGCTTCTCCAACTGTTCTCTTTATTAAACAAACGATAGAAAATCATAACAGCAGACTAAGGCCCTCGGCCCAAATATTAGCCTACTGGCTAAGAGAAAGAAAGAGAAAGACAGTATTTACTATTAATCTCTGAGTCAATATGTTAAGTTGAGGCAGAGCTGATCCATGTCTGATTATGAATTTTAAAAGCATTTGCTGTCTGTACCAATGCTGAGAACTCCTGTGATTGCTTCGTAACTGGGTTTTTTTTTTTTTCTCCTCTAATAAGGACTGCAAGCTCCTTAAATGGCAGTTAGACACTTAGTCTGTGCTGGGCGCAATTATGTTTTTTCTTACTTTGCTCATTATTCTTAACTGAAGATACTTGTCAGACATGCAATAAATGTTCACTGGATGTTTTGACTGAGTTATCTCAAAACTATTGTTACATGCTAAGAATAGAAATGGACGAGAAAACCAGTGAAATAAGTGATTCCCAGCATTCTAGCGGAATGTGTGTTCTCTACCCCAGTTCACGTGTGGATGAGCTCAGAAGAAAAGGTAACGCGCGTTCGAATAGATGTTAGCCGGATGCAGTGTGCTGGCTCCCACCCGCGATCTTCACACTTGATAGCAGAGGAAGGAGGATCATGCTTCCAAGGCCAGCCTGGGCTACACAGCAACTTTGAGTCTAGTTATGACTACTTAAAAATGCTTATCTAGTCTAGAATAGATTCTCATTTCGAGGAAAGGCTCCAAGAGAGAGTTGACCAACATGAGAAGATCTCCTCAGGGGTGAAGCCGTTACTGACTAGGATTTTGTGCTGTGAAATCTTCAAGGACCGATTCAGAATTTTCTGAATGTCCTGGGTTACAGGGAGGGTTGGAGAAACCGCAGAACCTCCACAGCAGGTTTCCAAATGCCACAAATGGACAAATTTAATCGAGAACATTCCTGATGACTTGGAAAGGTGTTAAAAGGACCTCTGATATCTAAAATATCAGAAACTTACTCACGAGTTTCCCTGGGCCATACTTAAATTTTTCCTCCAAGCTCAGTGTGTCCACTTAGGGTATGTTCTGGGGTTCAGTGTGTTGGAAGAACATCCTCGCATGGAGCAGGATGCTGTTAAGGAGAAGGAATGGACCGAGGCATCATCCTAATCAAGAGGATGGTGAAACTAGACCAGCAGACATGAAGACAGAGGCATAAGCCGCAAGACCTCTGCCCCACCCCCCAGAAAAACAAAAGTCCCCCAGTGGCCTGAGGCCTGTTAGCGCAGAGATGAAACACCACAGGTGATAAAGAGACCACCTTACAGAAACTCAGTACAAAACCTGATAACTGAACCCTGGGGCCCAACTTCTCGCCCCACCAGGAGCCCTGTTTTCACCGTGATATCTTTGCCCATTGGACGTGCAATTTTTCTTCTGAGCATCCCAGTGAAGAAAAGATTCAAAAGCATCCCTCCTGTTTTCAGGACGCTTTTATTTAACTGTGGCATTTGTCTTCTTAGAGGCATTTGCAACTATCCAAAGTAAATACAAGTTCTCACACTTTGTGTGTGTGTGTGTGTGTGCGTGCATGTGTGTGTGTGTGTGTGTGTGTGTGTGTTGAGAGTCGTTGAGAGTAGGTTTTATTAAATAGCCCCATATTGGCCTGGCCTGGCCTGGAACCTGCTACTGACGTAGCCCAGGCTAACCCCAAATTCTCAGGGCTCCTGCCTTAGTCTTCTGAGTGCTCGGATGACAACACCCACCTCCTGAGAAGCATCTGTGACTTCTCCGAGCTCGTTAAAACTCTTCTTTATCTCCCCTTTTCAGATACATCCCAACCTGCCTTACATGCAGCACCACCCTTAACTCTAAGTGTGATCAGTTAGAATAAAATAAAACTTACAGTGTCCTTAACGAGTCTAGGGCTTCTATTTGTGTAGCCTAAAGACACATCCGCAGTTTTGTGACACTGGCTGATCATGCTTTGACGTAAAACCCTTTGTATGTGTTGGTTCCTTACAGGCCATTAAGATTCAAGGAAATTCCCAGGAGTCTACAAGGGTGACCCCAGCTAAGACTCTAAGCAATAGCAGGGAGAGTGCCTGACCTGGACTTCCCCTATAATCAGATTGATGACTGCCTTAATTGTCATCGTGGAACCTTCATCCAGTAACTGATGGAAGCAGATGCCGAGATCCACAGCTAAACACTGGGCAGAGCTCCTGGAGTCCAGTCGAAGAGAGGGAGGAGAGATTCTGTGAGCAAAGGAGTCAAGACCGTGATGGGGAAACCCACAGAATCAGCTGACCCCAGCTAGTGGGAGCTCACTGACTCCAGACGGACCACTGGGGAACCAGCATAGGCCCAAACTAGACCCTCTGAATGTGGGTGACAGTTGTGTGGCTTGAGCAGTCTGTGAGGCCACTGACAGTGGGGTCAGGATTTATCCCCAGTGCATGAACTGGCTTTTTGGAACCTGTTTCCTATGGCGGGATACCTTGCTCAACCTAGATACAGTGGGGGAGGCCGTTGGTCCTGCCTGAATATGATGTGACCGACTTTGTTAACTCCCCAGGGGAGGCCTCACCCTCTCTGAGGGGTAGATGGGGGGTGAACTAGGGAGAAAGTAGGAAGAGCAGGAGGAGGGGAGGGAGAGAGAACTGGGATTGATAGGTAAAATTAAAAAAAAGATTGTTAAAAAAAGATTTGGGGCATGAATGCATATAGTAAACATTCACTCAGTGGTTAAAAAAAAAAAAAAAAAAGAAATCCCCAGGTTCAGATTGCTAATCTAAAAAACGGTTAGGGGAGATAGCTCAGTTAAATAAGTGTTAGCCTTGAAAGCAACAGGGCCTGGGTTTAACCCTCAGAAGAAGAAATGCTGAGCGTAGGGGTAATTGCTTGTCATTCCAGCTCTGAAGAGGCGGAGACAAATGACCTGGGGTTCCCTGGGGAGTTCCGGGTCAGTGAGAGAATCTGTGTGCTCTGGTCTGCACAGGCAAATGCATGTATGTGTAGCCCCAACCACCATCACACACACTAAAACACACGCTAACTAAAAAAACTGTCGGAATATTCAAAACAAAGTTTTCCTCCTAAATGGAGAAAGTATCCACCTCTCGAATTGAACTCCGCTATTCATGTGGCACTAGTTTACTTTGCCAAGGAAAGGGAGGGCTTTGAAACGAGTCCTGTTTCACTGGATCTTTTATCCCTCCTTTAAGGATCAAGAAACATTATCCCTTTTTTGCCTTCATTGCATGAATGTGAGCATCCTGTGACCCACAAAGAATTGTACAAAGAGAAAGTGACAGGAGAGATGTCACCATTAAACTTAGATCATAAATATGTAAACGCCTGTGAAGGGAATGGCACTAAGGCCTAGGCTTGTGGATCAGACTCTCACTGCTTCTCTGTCTTCGTCTATGGGTACAAACTTCTCTCCCTTGGGAGCTGGGAGACCTTGTGGAGAAGGTCGGATGGAGAAATGCTCCCCTTGAAATCATCTCCCCTTCTCTTTTCTTCCTGGCCTCTGCCCTCCACGTGCCTTTTAAGAACATCACCTTAGGAATTTCCTCAAGCTTTAAGCCTCTTGCCAATGGGACTGTTTCTTGTTTCACGTGTTTCCTGGCTACAGCTGCTCATTCCCAGGGAGGGAGGAGGGAGGCCTTTGAAAACACACCAGCTCTTCAGCAAGGTAACCGGCACCTTTCTGTACGAAACACGCTCACCTGCTCGCTCGTGTTCTAATTAATGAGATGGAGCTGAGGAGATGTCAAGCAACGAGGTCACACCTCTGTTGCTAATGCAGAGGTGTACTCTACTGGGGCACTGCATCCACGAATGCCGAGAGCCATTTTTCTCTCAAAGACCGACAGCTCCAATCACGTTTTGGGTCAGAGCTCAGCCAGTGAGATACATCCCGTCCTCCCGGACTCCCCCCCCCCCCCCCTTCAAGCTAAGGAATAATCTTTCTGTACATTATGAAATGTGTTGTTCTCGTTGTTAACAAAAAGCTGATTGGCTGAGAGCTAGGCAGGCTTTCAGGAGCAAAGAGAATGCTGGGAAGAAGGGCGGAGTCTGATGGGTCTCCAGCCAGATGGAAGAAGCAACGTGGTAAATTCACAGATTAGGTAAATGAGCCTAGGGCAGCACATAGATTCATAGAAATGGGTTCATTTAAGCTGTAAGAGCTGGCTAGAGACAAGCCTAAGCTATCGTCTTATTCTTATTAAGTCTCTGTGTGCTTATTTGGGAACTGGCTGGTGGGACAAAAAAGTGTGCCTACACCTCCCTTTCTTTCTTTTTATTTTAAGACAAGATTTCTCTAAGTTATCCAGGATGGTCCAGAGTTCAACATTTCAACTGGCAATCCTCCTGCCTCAGCCTCTTGAGTAACCTGGAGTTACAGATGTGTGCTATCAGCTACTGCTTTATATTTTAATGTAGGGAAATAGAAGAAACAGCCACAAAAGGCCTCATGAGCATGAAAGACTAGTTAATATGAAGATTCTTTTTGCTTATATCTTTGATATAGTAGTGTAGTAGTTAGGAGCATGAAATATAGAGTCTGATGTCCCGGGGTCTACAGCTTACTGTTTGACCATGGACAAGTTACTTGATCATTTTGTGTGTCCTTCTTACATGTCTATAAGGGGATGATAGCAGTGTCTAATTCATAAGGAGGTTATGAATGCCATGTGAGTTAATATTCAGAATAGCACAAGACATATTTTTGAATTTGTTAAATACAAAATTATAAAAATGTAAGCCCATCACGTACTCTTGACCCAACTAGAAATTTCGCTTTTGAGTTATGCGCAGATGTTCAGTAGGAGAAGGTAAACCGTGGCCCTGGCTTAATTTTAAAAATGGCCTTCCCTTTATTTATGGCTAGAAACCAAATATGAGTGAGTACATCCCATGTTCCTCTTTTTGGATCTGGCTTACCTCACTCAGGATAGTGTTTTCTATTTCCATCCATTTGCCTGCAAACTTCAAGAAGTCCTTGTTTTTTACTGCTGAGTAGTACTCTAATATGTAACCTCAAGAACAATGGCAATGGGTTTTTGATCCTACTGCACCTATTGG
>NW_026067932.1:3591938-3641417 GCF_014885135.2 Alexandromys fortis
AAATCTTTAATAAATTAAAAAAAATAAATTAAAAAAAATTTTAAAAAAGCAAAAAAAAAAAAAATGGCCTTCCCTCTGTGAGAGGATCTCCACAGGAGGCAAAAGCATGAAGGAGCCAACCCCCAGCTGGAGGGCTGAAGGAAGTGGCATTAAATGATTGTCAATATAATGAGGGCCATCTGTGTGACTGCTGGGTTAGCACTCTCCACTCGGCCCTGGTGGGGTGACCAGTAGATACAACTGAGGCACTGACTCCATAAAACACCCCACGGGTCTGTCTGTCATCTGCCACGGGGCTGCTTTGACCCAACCCACCCGCCAAGGTCCATCTCACACCTGTTCATAACACGTAACTCCTTCTTTCCCTGAATCATTCTTTTATCTAATCTATTCTTTATGATTTATTTATTTCTATTTTATGTGCACTGGTGTTTTGCCTGCATGTGTGACTGTGTGAAGGTGCTGGGTCCCGGGGGAACTTGGAGTTACAGACAGTTTTGCATTGCCATATGGGTGTTGGGAGTTGAATCCTGGTCCTCTGGAAGAACAGCCAGTGGTGCTGTTCACCACCAAGCCGTCTCTCCAGCCTCCCATGCCTCATCCCCAAATCTATTCTTAGGAAATAGTTCAGTGGTAAGGGCTGGGGCTCCAGGCCTCCATCCTTGTCCATTGTTATTGTGGCCCAGTAAAGTCACTGGTAATTATTAAGAGTCCATGATTGTAATGACTGGGTTTCCCCGAGTATGATCTTTACAGCTATTATCTTCAGCTTCTGGCTTTTATAATCTTTCCACCCCTTCTTCCACAGTGTTCTCCGAGTATTGGAGAGGTTGATAGAAATGTCTTGTTTGAGGCAGGACATTCAAGCATCTTTATTAGCAGAGTGACTCTTTTCCCCCCCTTTAAGACAGGGTTTCTCTGTGTAACAGCTCTGGCTGTTGTAGAACTCACTCTGTAGGTCAGGGTGGCCTTCAACTCACGTGGTTCTGCCTGCCTCTGCCTCCCAAGTGCTGGGATTAAAGGCATGTGCCACTATACCACCCGACTTGAGGCGTGACTCTTTCGGGTAATCTACCACTCCCATGGTGAGGCCCTGAGAAGAGCTGAATAACTGAGCAGTTGAGAAAATGGCAAGTCGGGATTCCATGTATGTGTATATGTGTGTTCTTGTGTGTGCATGGGCACATGGATGCTTGTGTGCATCTGTATGTGCAGGAGCCAGAGGTCAAGTTGAGGTGTCATTCCTCAGCAGCTGCTCACCTTGGTTTTTGAGACAAGATCTCTCACCGGGACCTGGGGCCAGGCTGGTGGGCCAGCAAGCTGGAAAGATCTTGCCTCTGTGTCTCCCAGCCTGAGAATTAAAGTGTGCACCTTCATGCCAGGCTTTTTCCATGGGCACTGGACATCGAAGTCAGGTCCTTACGTCTTATCACAGTGGGTAGTTTACTGATTGGGCTGTCTTTTCGTTGGAAGTCAGGGTTTGAACCCTTGTGTGTCTGGCAGAGCTTTTCCCAGCAACGTCTCTTTTAAGAACAGCGGGATAGCGCAGAGGTTAAGGGGCGTGGTCTGCCTCCAGATGCCAACTTCCTCTTTGATAAGCACATCCAGGAGTGTTTTATTCCTTAACAGTTACAGTTTGCCCCACCGAGCCCTGGGTTTAACCGCCGTTCATCTTGCTCGCTCCCAAATCTCACTTTATCTTTGGGTTTTTATCTCCAGCTGTCCACAGGCAAGTCTGCCGAGACCCCTCAAGTTCAACACCAAACTGAGTTCACTTCAAGCTCAAAGCTAGGCAGATCGTCTTTGCCCCTCAATGTGTTTCTCCTGCAGTCTGTCTTAGTAGACTGTTTAGCTGTTCATTTTCATAGAACTACAGTCTCATCGCTTATGTCCAAGAGAAGGGAGCTCGTGAACATTGACCGTTAGTCTTATCATTTTACATAATTAATAATTTCACAATAAAGCATCGTCACTGAGGCTGGGGAGAGGGTTCCGCGGGTAAGGTGCCTGCTGGTCAAGCATCAGGCCTGAGTTTGGTGCCCCAGTTCCCAGGTGAAAACCAGAAACAGTGGTATCCATTGGTGATCTCCAGCTTCAGTGGCGAGACCCTGTCTCCAAAACACAAGCTAGAGTCCAGTGGTTGAGGAAGACCCCAGCATCTCCACACATGCTCCTGTGTGCATCCCAGTCCCAGCACACACATCAGCCCAGGAAAAGATGGTGGAGTTCATGTCGACAATCTCTGTCCCTGTCATGGGAAAATGCGAGACCACTGAAATTATACATGCAGAACTTGCTATAGCGTAGGCCTGATTCATCAAGTGCTACCCCTAGCTGAGGTTGGTGAGAGAGATGGGACCACAGAGTTAGCTTTCTCTAAGCCTTGATTGAAATTAAAAATGTGTCATTTTTTTTTCAAATGTCTGTAGAACACTCAGATTCAGCAAAATGGTCTATGTGTTCTGTGGGAGAAGAATTCGGTAGTCAGGTAGTTCTAATTAGGCCAAACTAAGTTAAATGGGACTTCCCAGACATTTTAATACTCTGCGTTCCATTGTGAATCTTCCTTCCAAATGGGTACACTATTATATTTGATAGAATGGCACTTATTTGCATGCACGGGAAAGTAAGCTGTTTCGCTTAGCAAAATCGGCTTTGATTTTCCTCACCTGACAAGAAGTCAGGACGCATAAAGCCGAGCAGTGTCGCTGTTCAATGAAGTCATCGGATTTGTGTTGTTTTCTTCCTGCTCTAGGCAAGAACAATGGAAAAAGAGTAGAAGAAAAGTTGTATACCAGTTGACTCTTAAAAAGAAATGTATTTATACAGTGTATATAAACCCCTCATTTACCGTGTACATAAATATATTTATACAGTGTATATAAATACCTCATGTGTATGTGTGTGCCGTGTGTGTGCCTGCTCTCTCAGAGAGCAAAAGGTATCTGATGCCCTGGAACTGGAGTTACAGACGCTTGCGAACCCACCATGGGGGTGCTGGGAATGAAATTCAGATCCTCTGCAAAAGCACCTAGTGCGCGTAACCTCTAAGGCAACCCTTCTCAACCTGTGGGTCGCAAGCCCTTGGGCGGGGGTCTGATGACCCTTTCACAGGGGTCGCATATCAGATATCCTGCATATCGGATGTTTACATTGCAGTTCATAACAGTAGCAAAACTACAGTTATGAAGTAGCAAGGAAATAACCTCTGTGGTTGGGGGGGGGGGTCACCACAACATGAGGAACTGTGTTAAAGGGTTGCGGCATTTGAAAGGCTTAGAAGCACTGTACTAGGGCATCTCTAAAGCCTCGGTCTATTTTCTTTTATAGTTATACTTGTTCATGTGCGTTTGCTCATGGAAGGTAGAGCTCAAATTTGGGGAACTGGTTCTCTCCTTCCATCGTCTATCTCCTTCTGCTGCCTAGGTCCAGAGTGTCAGTCCCAGGCCGTCAGGTTTGGTAGCAATCACCTTTGCTCCCTGAGCCACGTCTCCAGCCCGACTTTCTGGCAGTCCCACCCACCTGCTTACGTCTGCTTACTCAGAGCTGGGTCAGTTAGCATCTCCAGACTAAAAGGAAGTCTGGGGACCTAAGAGGAGCCAAGACTTCCATCCGGGCACACAGGGGACCCGTAACCACGTCAGGATTCTATTAAAAAGAAAGGAAGGAAAACACGGGTCTACACCACGTCTTCAAAAGTTAACAATTTCGCCGGTGTCTTTTGCCCAGATTAGCATATTCCATGGCTCCCTGCCCCTTGGCAGATGGATTCATGCTGCTTGACTTGGCATTCAAGCTTTCTGTGCCGGACCAGTTTGTGCCATGGGCTCCTTGCCACCCATACAGAGCTTCCTGCAGCGTCTCCTCTCCTTCTGACTGCCTCTGGCAGAGCCTTGGAAATCCAGTCCTGGTAATAACTGCCGTGACATCTTCCTTCCTCTCTTCCCGAAGATCTGTCTGGCCCTCTGCTTGCCCATGTATGACGTCATTATTCTGAGATATGCTTCCCTCGTCTGTATCGAATAGAAACAGGAAGCAATATTGAACACATGCTTTAATTATAATGATGAGAAACACACCTAGAGAACAGGCGAAGGACTAAGGTGTAGGCCAGTGGTAGAAGGCTCGTTTCGCATGCGAAAGGCCCTAGGTTTAACTTCCAGCACTGAAAAAAATGAATGAATGAATGAATGAATGAAAAAACAAGGAAAGAGATATGAATATAGCAAATTACAGATAGCTTTCCATAGTTGTTGCTTTTTACTCTTGGTCTCTTTACTCTTTGTGGGGCCCACCATGCGGCTCCCAAATAAATCACACACAGAGTCTTATTCTTTCTTACAAATGCCTGGCTGTAGTTTGGCTCGTTTCTAGCCAACTTTTCTTAAATTATCCCATCTGCCTTTTGCCTCTGGATGTTTCCTTTCTCTATTTCTGTTTATCTTTCTTTACTTCTTACTCTGTGCCTGGCTGTGTATCCGCTTAGCTGGCCCATGGTGCCCTCCTCTCCTTATTCTATCTTGCTTCTTCCTCTTCTCCCAGGTTTCTCCTTCTGTTTATCCTCTCTGCCTGCCAACCCTGCCTTTCCTTGAACCTGCCTCGCTATTGGCTGTTCAGCTCTTTATTAGATCAATCAGGTGTTGTAGAGAGGCAAAGGAACCCAGCTTCACAGAGTTAAACAAGTACAACATAAAAGAATAGAATACTTCTTTGCATTATTAAACAAACGTTCCAGAGCATAAACAAATGTAACACCTCTTAAAATTATATTCTTTTACACCTTCTCTCTTAGCAATGCCATTATAATCTTTGAAATCACACTTTATTTAAAAATTACAGCAATTCAAGGAAGGCTACCCAAAAAGCATAAGATGTGAGCTAAAGAGACAGCTCGGTGGTTAGGAGATCTTACTGTCCTTGCAGAGGACAGGGTTCAGTTCCCAGCATCCATGTGTGGCTCACAATCATTGATTTTGCTAGTCCTTGGGGATTAAATGTACTCTTTTAACCTGTGGGTCACTTGCACATAGATAACACAAGGAAGTCATGCAGGCACATGCATGTGCACACACCCCTGCATACCTCTCTCTCTCTCTCTCTCTCTCTCTCTCTCTCTCTCTCCTTCACACACATACACACACACATACACTTTAACATTACCAAAATGCAGCTGGACAGTGGTGGTGCACACCTTTAATCCCAGCACTCAGGAGGCAGGCCAATCTCTGTGAGTTGGAGGCCAGCCTGGTCTACAGAGCTAGTTTCAGGACAGCCAGGGCTACATAGAGAAACCCTGTCTCGAAAAAAAAAAAAAAAAAAAAAAAAAAAAAAACCCTAAAAACCAAACCAAAACACCAAAATGCATAAAGTTGTACCTGAAAAGCAGTGGATGTGGTAGGACATTAGCAGTGGACAGAACTCTGTGGCTTTGGGAGGGAAGAAGAGCTACACAAGGTTGGAGGACTTAGCTGGACCCAACAACTGGGCAGGTATAAATGGCTATGCAGTGGATGTGGGTGAGCCTTGCTGGAATAGTAAAGTCAGGACACCTGGGAGCTGGGTGCAGCAGCTCATACCCATAATTCCAGCAACTGGGAAGCGGAGACAGAGGATTGCCTTGAGTTCAAGGCTATCCTGAACTATGGAGTGAGACCTTGTTTCAAACCAAAAGGCAAAATATAAAGGAAGAGGTTTGGGAAAGTGAGCATAAATTTTGGGGGGAAAGAATACATATGGGATCCATGGAAACGGGAAATAAACACCTACCTGAACTTTTCTAAATGTGAAATTTCGGAAGAGTACAATGCAATTTAGAAGGCAAATTATTACTGTTATCTTTAGCCCCAAATTTTCCACAACAGACATCATTGCAGATAGGAATTCAGTTCCCTGGGAACATCTGGAGAACCTCACTAAGTGATGTCAAACCCTAACACTATCCTCACGGCTTACACGAATGGCTACCCATGCCAGTATCCTTTGAAGTCTGTGAATGAGTTGTAAGGGAAACTGAGGCCATAACCACTCCAGCTCATATAAAAATCAGTTTCCTTATATTTCTTCATGTTTCCAGTGACATTGCACGTGGTCTGCTGCAGAGCATTCCTTACTCACGGAATCTGCTTAACCACACAAAGGTTTCTCATTGGATTTGTGGAACCGAACCTCTAAATCTAAAGTTAACACAATATTTATTGCTCTTGATCAACCAGCACGTTTTTGTGCACGTGGTTAGTTCTTCTATTATAAAAGCCTTCTTCCTTATACAGGAAGAATATATCATTTCCTCACTTCCTGATGCTTTTCAGGGACGTTTGAATGGATCCTAGTTTTTACTGCAAACAGGGAAGAGGCAGTCTTTCTCCTCCTCTTCCTCCTCCTCTTCCTCTTCCTCCCTACCCTCTTTCTCTTCCTCATCCCCCTCTTCTTCTTCATTCATTATTACTTTATGCATATGAGTGTTTTGCCCACACATCATTTAGCTGCACAGGTAGGAAGAAGATGTTGGATCCTCTGGAACTGGAGTAATAGAAATTTGTTAGCCACCATGTGGATGCTGGGAACCAAACCCGGGTTCTCTGGAAGAGAAGCCGGTGGTCTTCCTCCCTCAGCCACCTCTCCAGTTCTGGAAATCTTCTTTAAAGATGTTACAGTGAGGTTTGCATTTGGGAAAGGGGAAGTCTCACCACACAGCCTGCTGTCCCCATGGACCACTTTGCAAAGGGACATAAAGACCAGAGCTGGGGGCCTGGACTTGAACAGGGTGCTTTTTCCCTTAAGATGCCAAGTATCCTTGATTTCTTTTCAGAGGCCCATATTGCTTCAAAACACTTTGCCATCCTTCAACTGCCCGGTCTACACTCATCTCTCTCCCCTTCAAGGTACTCACCCCAACCTGTGACTTGAAAGGGGGGATGTCAAAGGGAAGGAAGAAAGTAGAAATTCCAAGATATTTCAGAATCCCGGAGTAAGCAGTCAGCCCACCTACCTAGCCAGAAGTGCCTTGTGCCTCTCAGAGTAATTTGTTTCGAATGTCTTGAAGGCAGAGTATAGGTGGATGAATAACTTTATGATTTGAAGAATAATATGATGTTCGCATGCTTAACTGAAGAAAAAATTTTTTTAAAGGAATTGACATTGGCATTCTTTATTTGTGTCCGGGAACTTGTTGCTTATTGCAAAGACAAAAATCAGAGTGTCTTATGCTTTAGGGGTAGAAACTGGAAATAAAGTAGGGTTCCCATTTTTAAGCTATCTTGCCACTAAAACACTCTTTAAGACAAAAAGGAGGAGGTGGGGACACCCTTCACCCATCTCTGAGGAAGCTCAGAAAATAGGTAGCCCTAGCTTCCCCTCAATAACTAGGCTCAGGCCCTGGAACA
Source organism: Alexandromys fortis (assembly GCF_014885135.2). NCBI lineage: Eukaryota > Metazoa > Chordata > Mammalia > Rodentia > Cricetidae > Alexandromys > Alexandromys fortis. The sequence continues at coordinate 3,599,321 of NW_026067932.1, forward strand.
TTTGCTGAGCCTCCTTAGGCTCTGAGCCCATCTGTGAGCGAGTGTAAGGAATACCAGTCTTCGTAAGTCCCAGGATGGGTATGGATTTCCAGTATTTCTATACCTGTAAAAATTATAAAATGATAAAGTGGCTGAGAACCACTTTCGTTTTGGAATTGCAACTTAGTCTTTGGATTGTGTGTTTCTCTAGCGTAGGACACATTGTTTCTGGGATTCGGGACTGCGGCTGCTGCAGGTACTGTTGCCTCTGCTGGGAGAATGCAAATATTGCATCCTGATAGTTTTCTCTCCTTGTCCAGTGGCAAAAAAGGACAGCCCAGGAGAGGGACTTTGGTTGTAATGAGCAGTTTGGTAAGTTACGTAAGGATGCGTAAGAAACTGTTTCTCAGTGATGTCTGAATTCCATCCTTACACGTTCACTTTCTGCCCCTTCTCATCAGTAATCACCACCAATGCAAACGTCTTAGGAAATTTTAATGTCATAGGTCCTCAGTGTTAGTTAGCTTTATGTCAACCTGACACAGCCTAGAGCTGTTTGGAAAGAGGGGCTTTCAGTTGAGAAAATGCTCCATAAGATTTGCCTGTGTTGCATCTTCTTGATTAACAATTGTTGTGGGAGGGCCCAGCCCATTATGGGCGGAGCCACTCTTAGTCAGCTGGTCCTAGGTTATATAAGAAAGCAGGCAGAGTAAGCCATGGGGAACAAGCCAGTAAGCAGCACTCCATGGTCTCTGTTTCAGTCTCTGCATCCAGGTTCCTGCTTTGAGTTCCATCTTGGCTTCCCTCAATGATGAACTGCGATCAGGAATTGTGAGCCAAATAATCCCTGCCCCCAAACATTACAGTGAGCGTGAATGGCATGTTTATGAGTGCCAGAATTGTGGTTTGAGTCACAAAGTTATGTGAAGTTATTTTAGCACTTTTTATATAATATGAAATTTTATATTGACAAGAGTCCTGCTTCACCAGGTGATTTCTTAGTCTACTGACGACCTTGTAGAGATTTTGCTCCTTGGAAAACTGTATTTTATGGCCTTTAACCCACACCACAGGATAAAGGAGGCAGAGATTGTTATCTTTTACTCTGAAAAAAAATCAGGGCCAGCAGTCTTGAGGTCATAAGCAGTCACAATCAGTAGCATTGAGTTCTCTCAGTATCCCTGGTGTTTTGGGCACAGCACTTTTAAATACACAAAGAGTCAAAGATACTTATGTTTTCCCAGTGTGTACTTTATATGTGTATAAAATTTAATTGCCCCTTTATGGACACAATATACCCTGCAATCGGTATCTAAAGTCTTGCCTCTGCAGATCAGTTAGAGGATTAAGTAAACAGAGTCCTGGGGAGAGCCAAGCCTGTGCAAATCTGGGCGAACTTGTCCTCAGGTGCCTACTGCTGATAGAACTTTCTCCCTCGCTCTAACCAATAACAATAGCTAACAGTTACTGAGGCCTTGGTGCCCAGCAGGCGCTGAGCTAAGCACCCATGGACATAACTTTCGGACCAGACAGTCACCTGGGGAGACACTTTCAGTCCCCTTCATTTTACACGTGAGGATGGAAGACACAGTGAGTGAGCATCAGAGAAAAAACCGCGTCCAGACTCCAGAGACTGTGACCAAACCTCCTGTGAGCATCGTAGGTATCGGGAAACAGAAGAGCCCTAAGAAAGGAAAACCCTTTGCACAAGGAAACAAGCTTTTTTTTAGTAGATCTCCTCCATGCCATTTTCCCCATATGACTAAGTTACTAATAATTCTCTTAAGACACTGTGGTTCTCAGCCTTCCTAATAGCGGCCTTTTAATACAGTTCCTCACGTTGTGGTGGCCCCCAGCCATGACATTATTTTTGTTGCTACTTCATAACTGTGATTGTGCTACTGTTACGGATCATAACGTAAATATCTGATATGCAGGCTATCTGATGGGCGACCCCTGTGAAACCGTCGAAACCCATAGATTGAGAACTACTGTTTTAAGATCAATTTTCATAACTATCTGCTGTTCTAGTGTGTGGATCTCATTCTCATTAGTAATGCAGTTATTTAAGCCTGACTATTTTCAGTTTATTAATAATACTTTAATATTTGTCTGTGAATTCAATGTTTTCTCAATCTGGGATTGTTTTCTGATAATCCACTAAATTGGAAACACAGGGTCAAAGTGCATTTAGGCTTTTATAAGAAGGTTATAATTTATAATTTATAAGAGGTTATACCCTTCACAAAATTTGCAAATTTATACAATTACCAATACATCTGCACAGTTATTGAAATGCATTTGGACCAACACATCTGTACAGTCACCGCCAATGTGTGGTATCTGTTTTTACCTTACCCATATCAGCGTAATTGTTATGCTTCAAAATAGGGACTGGAGAGCTGGCTCAGTGGTTAAGAGCACTGACTGCTCTTCCAGAGGTTCAATTCCCAGCACCCCACACGGCAGCTCACAACTGTTTGTAACTCCAGTTCCTGGGGACCGAATCCCCATGGCAAAACACCAATGTACATAAAATAAATAAATGTAAAATATTTTTTGAGACAGGGTTTCTCTGTAGCTTTAGAGCCTGTCCTAGAACTCGCTCTTGTAGACCAGGCTGGCCTCGAACTCACAGAGATCCGCCTGCCTCTGCCTCCCAAGTGCTGGGATTAAAGGTGTGAGCCACCACCACCCGGTGAAAAGAATGATGTTTTTATTCACGTGTGACTGAATTATATTTGAAGCAGAACTTTTTTTTTCCTGTGTCTGTTAACTAGTCTTACCTCTCCCCTTCCTTAACCTCTGAAGGCAAAATTTCCTGACTTGCTGGGGAGGCCAGGTACCTCTGTCTAAAGCAGCGGTTCTCAACCGGAGGGTCGCAACCCCTTGGGTTGCATGTCCAATATTTACATTACGATATTACAAAACAGTAGCAAAATCACTTTCTGGTTGGGGGTCATCACACCATGAGGGTTGCAGCGTGAGAAGCGCTGGGTTAAAGGAAGCAGCCAGTGCTCTGTTTCCCTCCGAAAACGGCTTTTGTTGTGTTCTACAAACTTGAAGGTAGATTTGCATTTTCATGTACCTTAAAGAATTGATTTTTGAGGCAGGGTCTCATTCTGTATCCCAGGCTTGTCTGGAACCCGTGGAAGTCGGACTGGCTGGTTTTGTGTATCAATTTGATGCAAGCTAGAGTCATCAGAGGAATAAACCTCACTTGAGGAAACGCCTCGATGAGATCCAGCTGGAAGGCGTTTTCTCAGCCAATGATCAATAGGGAGGGTCCAGCCCATTGTGGGTGGTGCCATCCCCTGGCCTGCTGGTCCTGGTTCTATAAGAAAGCAGGCTGAACAAGCCATGGGAAGCAGGCCGGTAAGCAGCTCCCCTCCATGGCCTCTGCATCAGCTCCTGCCTCCAGGTTCCTGTCCTGCTTGAGTTCCAATCCCGACTTCCTTCAGTGATGAACAGCAAGGCTGAAGTGTAAGTCAGATAAACCCTTCCCTCCCCAGCTCGCTTTTTGATCATGGTGTTTCCTCACAGCAATAGAAACCCTGACTAAGACAGAGATCTTGCTTCAGCCTCCAGAGGGCTGGCATTAAAGCTCTGATCTGTCGTGCTCAGCTAACTGAACATATTTTTGTTGCACAAGTGGACCAAATTGATCAATCTGCTTAGGTCATATACAGCTTTATTCGGTTCCTCCCTTTCAAAGGACACTTTTAGTAGCTTGTGAGCAAGGCAAGGAAAAGGAAACAAAACTCACTTTGCAACGAAAATGTGAAACAGATTGCCAGACACATTCCCCGTCAAGTTTTCTGTTTGTGTCTGACAACGCTTTCCAACAATGAAAAGGATGTGTTTGAGGACCGGAGGGGTCAAAGGGCGAGTAACGTCACCAGCTGGAATTTTTCCCATATTTTATATGGCACCTGTACGCCAATCTCATGTACCAAAGATTTTTAACTGTGCCCTTGATAATTTATAATAGGAAAATAATAATAAGACTCTTAGAGCATTTATAGCTGTTTATTCTGTAGCCTCTCTGCATACGCTAAACTACCAAGGCCTTGGTGGTGTTGGCGTGAGAGGTTTGTCTGGCTGTATAGTGTTACAGTGGTAAGAGCTGCTTCAAGAGCAGTCAGGCTATTTGGGAAACCTTTTTCACAGCGAATGTGTGCTGCCATCAAAATGTAAACAGTGTGTGGATCTCAGGAGCAAACACTGACTGCACACTCACACCCCGTCAGTTGTTCCAAGCCCTTCAGCTCTAACAATACAGAAATGTGAAGCTTGGGTTTACTCTTTAACTCCAGCCCTGTTCAAAGATCACTTATTGGCCTCTGAAGGGACAGGTGGCATGCATGTTACACTTTAACAAGGAGCTTGTGGGTGAGGTTCCGTCACTCAGATACCACTGGATGCTCTTATGTGTGGCGGTGCAAACCCCTACAACATTCTTCTCTAGATCTGGAAGCCTATTGCCCATATCCATACTGGACACTGGGCGGGGATTCAGGATTTTTCCTTCCAAGTAGTGGATGGGGAATGCTATCTTGCCTCCGAGAGAGTAATTGCTTTTGCCAAGAAATCATGTTAACTTTCCAGTGTTGGCATAAATATTCCAAATCTTGATGAGCAAGATATATATATATAGATAGATAGGTAGATAGATAGATAGATAGATAGATAGATATAATTTTTTCTTTTTACAAAGTATATCCTAACATTCATCCTTTTTGTAAGAGAGTGTACAGGGAATGGCTTGCCCTGGAACTAGATCTTGTAGACCAGGCTGGCCTCGAGCTCACAGAGAACCACCTGCCTCTGCCTCCCGAATGCTGGGATGAAAGGCGTGCGCCACCACCACCTGGTCAGGCAATGGCTTTCTAAGAGAGATGTCATGCATTCTATGAAGCTCTCCAAAGAAGTCAGCAGATCATTTAAATTCCACCTATTCAAGCGGGTCCAGTTGAATTGGAATTGTACTATGTTTGCAGTTAGTTTCAGGAGGGCCTATATGCTTAGGGAATTGAATTTTTACATTTATTAGTGTGCCATTAGGCTCTCTCTAAAATATCTCAGTAGTTTTATATAATATTCTTCATAAAAAAATAGCACTAATGTCTCATTAGATTGGCTTTAGACCTACTTCGGGTTGTTTTTCATGAGTGATATATGTTTAATTTTATAGTTATTTATCTTGTGTCTGGAAGGCGTATGCCACAATGTACCTCTGGCAGTCACAGGAGTCCCTGTGTGGGTTCCAGGGTTCAAACTTAGCTTGCCAGCCTGGACTGCAAGCACCGTTACCTGCTGAGCATCTCACCATCCCCGAATGGCATCTTTTAAAAAAATAGTATTGTCTAACTCTTCATTATTGGTATATGGAAATTAATGGAGTTTGTACATTCATCTTACATCTAGCAACCGTCTAAAGTTTTAGTTCTTTTTTTTTTTTAAAGATTTATTTATTATGTATAGTGTTTGGGGCATCAAATCTCATTACAGATGGGTGTGAGCCATCATGCAGTTGCTGGGAATTGAACTCAGCACCCCAGAAGAGCAGTCAGTGCTCTTAACCTCTGAGCCATCTCTCCAGCCCTAAAATTTTAGTTCTAATCATCTGTCCTGTCTTGCTGTTTTTTTTTTCTGTAATCGTGGGTAATTATTTGCCTTTTCCATTCTCCAGAGACCTTTTTAAAGATGTCTTGAAACATGCTTGTTTTTCTTTCCTATCTACGTTGGCTAGAACATTTAGCGTGTCTTGAAAAGTCACAGGACTGGGGGCCTCCTGGTTTCTCACGTTGTCTTTTGAGGTAAACAGAGTGCTATAACCATGCTTGTCTCTACCCCGCTCTCGGGGTTCTGCCCTGATAGGACTCAGAGGTCAATCCACGCAGTTGCTTGAGTGGGTAATTTGTTCGTTGTTTGTTTGTTTTGAGACAGGGTTTCTCTGTAGCTTTGGAGCCTGTCCTGGAACTAGCTCTTGTAGACCAGGCTGGCCTCGAACTCACAGAGATCAGCCTGCCTCTGCCTCCCGAGAGCTGGGATTAAAGGCATGTGCTACCACGCCCAGCTGAGTGGGTTCTTTGGTAACTGATCCTGCATCTTGACCTTCCCTACTGTTAGACCCCTCGTCTCCCAAGCTGGTGGCTCACTGCTATATGTTCCTCATGTCTAATGGTGTGTCTTGGTGGGAATGAATATTCCTCGGGCTTCTCTGTTGTGCGACATTGAGAAGGCTGTTGATGTTTATGTCTCTGTGAGTGGTGTGACCTGGAACGTTACAGGACACAGTCCCTGGAGCTGAAAGCTGCAGCCTTGTCTGTGCGGCTCACATCTCTAGTTAAGACTGAGGGGTCCCATGGTGGCGCACGCCTTTAATCCCAGCACTCTGGAGGCAGAGGCAGGTGGATCTCTGTGAGTTCAAAGCCAGCCTTGTCTAGAAAAGCTAGTTCAAGGACAGGCTCCAAACCTACAGAGAAACCCTGTCTCAGAAAACAAAACAAAACAACACCCCCAAAAAACAGAAAACAAACAAACAAAAAAAGACTGCGGGGTCTCTTGCAAGCCAAGTAGTGATAATCTTCTAAAACCCAGTTCCAAAAGCACTCCTAAACCCGTGTCAAAAAGACCTGTGCCTGCTGCAATAGGAAAATATCTGGGCTATATTATGTAATTAAGATAAACCATCACTTCTATTTAATATAAGCACAATCAGGGGAAAAGAAACAAGGAAAGAACAGAGATGTCCTTTAGAGAAAAGAAACCATATAACAATACTACAATTAGCTGGGCTGTGGGGGCGTGTGCCTTTTATCCCAGAGCTTGGGAGGCAGAGGCAGGCAGATTTCTGAGTTTGAGGCCAGCTTGGTCTACAGAGCAAGTTCCAGGACAGCCAGGTGTATACAGAGAAACCCGATCTCAAAAAAAAAAAAAAAAAAAAACCCTAATAAATAAAAAAATAAATATTAAAAAAAAAAANTTTGTTTTTTTGAGACAGGGTTTCTCTGTGGTTTTGGAGCCTGTCCTGGAACTAGCTCTTGTAGACCAGGCTGGTCTCGAACTCACAGAGATCCGCCTGCCTCTGCCTCCCGAGTGCTGGGACCAGCTCCAAGTTTAAATAAGCCTAATGGTGGATCGTTTTTCCTGTAAAAACATTGGGGGGAATTGCAAAGGAACAGTACAGCTTTCTTGATAATAAATACCAACCGCCCCCCCCTTAGAAGAAAGATATTTTCTAAATCACAAAACATTTCTTCTTTTTTTAATTTTATGTGCATTGGTGTTTTGCCATGGGTATCAGGTCCCCTGGAACTGGAGTTACAGACAGTTGTGAACTATCATGTGGGTACTGGGTTCTCTGGAGAACATTCAGTGCTCTTAGCCCCTGAGTTATCACTCCAGCTCCATAAATGCCACTCTTAATGATATACAGTGTCACCCTTTATAAAGCATAATTGCTTCAGTTAAATTATATAACTTTTACAACTTTCATCTGGGCTGGTGAGATGGCACAGCGGGTAAGTCTGCTTGTTGCCAAGACTGAAGATCTAAGTTCAATACCCAGGAACGAGAGGCTGAAAAGAGAGAACTAACTCCCCAAGTTAGCCTCCAACTTCCACACATGCAACGCCCCCCCAATAAATAAATATAAAACAAATAAAAAACTTTCATCCATATCCACTGTCTCCAAATTAATTTTTTCAGAGTAAAACTATATATATCTCTGGAGCTGGAGAAATGGCTCAGCGGTTAAGAGCACTAGCTGCTCTTCCAGAAGTCCTGAGTTTGATTCCCAGCAAGCATATGGTGGCTCACAGACATCTATATGGGGATTTGATGCCCTCTACTGGCATAAGTCGTACAAGCAGATAGAGCACTCACAATATATAAATCTTTAAAAAAAAAAAAACTATAAATCTTTCTTTCGAAAGGCAGTCCATAGGTCGTAACTAAGATTGCCAAGGGGTCCAGCAGCCTTTGTAGTCACCCGTCTGAAGCTTAGTTACACGCTTGCACACACAGACACACTGACAGACATACACTCTTTTGTAGGCGCATTAATTTGGAACTGGATAGTACAGACCTTGTCCTCACAGGATTTAACACCACAAAGGGACCACTCGAGGACTGTGCAAATATGCAACTCTATTGTAGGATGGAGCTAGGGGACAAATCAAGGCAGAGAGGATGCAGTTTGGATGCTCTGTAAAGTTTGGATGCAAGTGATAATGTTAACACATGGGCCAAGGGTCGTAAGACATAGAAAGACTTGGACAGATGTTTTAAAGCAGTCTTCCCAGGCAGTAAATAAGGCACGAGGCTTGCTGATCTATGATGTGTCCAAGGATGACCAAGGATAATCCACTAGGATCAGTTCATCTATCAGGCACCATTAGCAAGGGTACTGAAGATAAATTCTCAGTAAATATCTGTTGAAAATAGAGGAAGAGTGATAAATTAGATAGTTATGTGACCCAGTTAAAAATATCCCGGCCCACGGGTGCCTTCGGTGGTTAAGGACAAAAATCCGTCTCTGAGTTGTTTTTGTGGGTGTGGCACCCAGGCAGCTTTGGTGACACATCAGGAAAGACCTAGAACAAGAGCTACAAGTGACCTCACCATAACAGCTTGGGTGGGCCTGGAGGTCAGTTCTCATGCAAGCATATTCATTCTGGAAAGTTCTCATCGGTTTAAAAGATGCTGACGGAACTCTGCCCTTGTCACCATGCAAACAGAACCATCAAAGAGGTAATGGGAAATGCTGGCTAAGGATAGGCAGAACCGCTTTTAGATCCTTCCTCTTTCTTCCCCCTCGTAATGACCTCTCCCCCACTCCTCAGAAGCACAAACAAGGCAGGGACATTCCCTATGCACCCAAAGATTCTATCTTTGGAAGGGAACTTACACAAGATCAACTCAGAAGAAACCATTATTATATGGGTGTCTGGGTTTCTCAAGAGTTCATGACTGAAACCAAATGTCCAAGGTGATATGTCCACAGGGTGGATCCCATTTGCCTTCTGCCTGGGATTAGTGCCCTTGTAGAAGGTCCCAGGTAGCCTGGTTTCCCTTCTACCACTTCTCTCACCCAAAGACCCCTTGAAAAAGTGTCATCTTAGAAGCAGAGAGCAAGCCCTCACCAGACAATGGCTCCATTGGCCCCTGCATCTTAGACTCCCCAGAAAAAACGACTACCTTAGAAAGAGGCAGAAAGACCAACCCAAGTGGGCCCACTCCTGTAATCCCAGGCCGGGGAGGCTGAGGCAGGAAGAGGGTGAGTGAGGACAATTGGGACCGCACAGCAAGACCCTGGTCCGTAAAACACAAAACCAACAACAGCAGCAGCAAGGCAAAGCCAAAGAGATCAGCTCTCCTGTTTAAGTAGAACTCAGATCACCAAGGCTGGCATTTTAAAACCCCCACTATATCTCCTCAGCACACTGAATAGTTTCTAATTTTTAGACCAAATTGTAAAGCCTTGCTTGTTGAAAATCAAGCGACTTTCCAAAAATGTGTCTTGCTCCGCTTCCATTTTGGGATTTACAAGGAATTAGCGTTACACTGGTTTTTTAAGAACTTCAGTTGGAAAGGGCACTTGACTCTCCACCTCCGAGTCATTTTTAAACCACATCAATTATTTTTCATGTGCAGCTGTTTTTTTTTTTTCCTTCCACACATGATCGCTTGGGGGCATTTTTGCTTTACCACACGTTTCGGGAGAGAAGGAATGAAGGGGAACCAGCTAATCTACAAACACTTTGCTTTTGTTGAAAGGGTGTGGGATAGAACCCCCAAGTAGAGACTGTTTAGTAACAGTGTGAGTGTTGAACATATCGGCTTAACTTTCATTCAGCAATAGCTAAAGAGTGATTTCCATTTTAATTTCTCCTATACTCTTTATTCGCCCGGTGAACATTTGCCCATGTGCTGGGAAGTATGTATGAAAACTCGGAATGTTCTTTAGAGGCCTGCTGTGTGACTTGGCTATATAATACCGTGTATTATATACTGCATTGTATACCGTATTATATACTGTCTATGGCTATGGTGACACAGGCCTGCCATTCCTGCCCTTCAAGAGGCTGAAGTAGGAAAACTGTCACGGTGAAGACCAGCCTGGGATGTATAGTAAGACATTGTCTTGACAAAACAAGAGAAAACAACCCCACAAACAAAAACAAAAACCTTGCACATAAAGCAAACTACACCAGAGAATAGAGTGATTAAGGGAGCGGGGGTAGATAAGATGGTTTTGGATTTTTTGAGTAGACTAAAAAGTGACAAAAAAGACCTGTCACTAAGGCAGTATAATAATAGAATTTATCACTATAAGCCTAAGAAGCCTCTTAGGCTAATTTTTCTATAAACACGCAAACATTTTCATAGCTAGCAAATAACCATTTAATATCTACTGTCGAACGCTGTCTTCCAGGTACTGAGGTAAGGTCTAAATAAACACTGACTAGAGCGATCAGTCCCACAACAACCTTATGACAGACACGCTGTCCTTAGTCCCATTTTACAGATGAGGAGCAGAGAGGGCGCAGTGACTTGCCCCATAACTGACTCACTCCAGGTCTCTCAGCCGATGTTCTAGTGGCTGAGCCCGCAACCTGGCCCAGGTCCTCACCATTTCCTGGGGCTGCTGGCTCCTCTGCTGTTCGCCAGCTCAGAAACCAGGTAGACACTGGAAAGCTGTGGAAAATTCCCTTGCTCTTTAGTAGATAAGTGGTGGGCACGTGCATTGCACAAAATGATTTCAAGCAAAGACTGCTGTACAGCCTTAAGGAGATGGATCCCAGTGAGTTAGAGCTATCAAGATACTGCCGCCAAGTTATTGCTTAGTATGAAAACCAGGCCTTACAGATTCTGTTACAGGCGGGTGTGATGGTGGATGCCTATAGTCCCAACATTCAGAGATGGGACAATTATCAGTTTGAGGCTAGCCTGGCCCACATAGCAAGTTCCAGGCCAGCCTAGGCTACATATGGAATTTCAAGACAGCCTGAGTAATAGAAAGACACTCTGTCTCTTTTAAAAGGGGGGGGGGCGAGGAGGGAAAGAGCCGCATACTCTTCATGTATTTTACAATCATTACTGAAACTATAAGAGAAAGGAAATCCCTTGATCTGAAGAGCGGCTGCAGGCCACACTAAACTTCTCCCCGAGTGAGGAGTTCTAGATGGTAATGACTTTCCAGCTGTCAAAGGTAATGGCAAGATGAGCTCTTAAGTCTGACATCTGGAATTAACATAGAAAGACAGAACATTTTTTTTCTTTTTTTTATTGATATTTATTGAGCTCTACATTTTTCTCTGCTCCCCTCCTTGACTCTCCCCTACCCCCTTCAAACCTCCCCCAAGGTCCCCATGCTCCCAATTTACTCGGGAGATCTTGTCTTTTTCTACTTTCTACTTCCCATGTAGAGTAGATCTATGTAAGTCTCTCTTAGTGTCCTCATTGTTGTCTAAGTTCTCTGGGATTGTGGTTTGTAGGCTGGCTTTCTTTGCTTTATGTTTAAAAACCACCTATGAGTGAGTACATGTGATAATTGTCTTTCTGTATCTGGCTTACCTCACTCAAAATGATGTTTTCTAGCTCCATCCATTTTCCTGCAAAATTCAAGCTGTCATTATTTTTCCTCCATTGTGTAAATGAACCACATTTTCCTTATCCATTCTTCAAACGAAGGGCATTTAGGTTGTTCCCAGGTTCTGGATATGACAAAAAAAGCTGCTATGAACATAGTTGATCACATGTCCTTGTGGCACGATTGAGCATCCTTTGGATACATACCCAAAAGGGGTATACTGGGTCTTGAGGAAGGTTGTTTCCTAATTTTCTGAGAAATCGGCACATTGACATCCAAAGGGGTTGAAGCAGGTTGCATTCCCATCAGCGATGCAGGAGTGTTCCCTTTTCCCCACAACCTCTCCAGCATAAGTTGTCATCAGTGTTTTTGATCTTGGCCATTCTTACAGGTATAAGATGGAATCTCAGAGTTGTTTTGATTTGCATTTCTCTGATGACTAAGGATTTTGAACATTTCCTTAAGTGTCTTTCAGCCATTTTAGATTCTTCTGTTGGGAGTTCTCTGTTTAGGTCTGTATTCTATTTTTTTTTTATTGGATTATGTGATCTTTTGGTGTTCAATTTCTTGAGTTCTTTGTATATTTTGGAGATCAGACCTCTGTCTGATGTGGGTTTAGTGAAGATCTTTTCCCATTCTGTAGGCTGTCGTTTTGTCTTGTTGACTGTGTCCTTTGCTTTACAGAAGCTTTTCAGTTTCAGAAGGTCCCATTTATTATGTTTCTCTCAGTGTCTGTGCTGCTGGGGTTATATTTAGGAAGAGGTCTCCTGTGTCAATGCATTCAAGTGTACTTCCCACTTTCTCCTCTATAAGGTTCAGTGTGGCTGACTTTATGTTGAGGTCTTTGATCCATTTGGACTTGAGTTTTGTGCATGGTAATAGATATGGGTCTCATTTTTCTACATATTGATATCCAGTTATGCCAGCACCACTTGTTAAATATGCTTTCTTTTTTCCATTTGATATATTTTTTTTTTTTGCTTCTTTATCAAAGATCAGGTATTCAAAGAAGTGTGGATTGACATCCAGGTCATCTATTCGGTTCCATTGGTCCTCCTGTCTGTTCTTATGCCAGTACCAGGCTGTTTTCAGTACTGTAGCTCTGTAGTAGAGTTTGAAGTCAGGGATTGTGATGCCTCCAGAAGTTCTTTTATTGCCCAGGATTGTTTTGGCTATTCTGGGTTTTTTGCTTTTCCAAATGAAGTCGAGTACCGTTTTTTCGAGCAGACAGAACATTTTATCAAAGAAGCAAACGCTGTCAGGATGATTAGGCGTGAGACTGCGGCCAATACTTACTTTAGTGACTGGGATTTGGGTGTGGTGGCACAAGCCATAGATAGGCAGAGAATCTCAAGTTAGGGCCAACCTGGGCTACACAGTAAGTCCTGTCAAAACATAATGCCCACCGGGCGGTGATGGTTCACACCTTTGATCCCAGCACTCTGGGTGACAGAGGCAAGCTGATCTCTATAAAGTCGAGGCCAGCCTGGTCTACAGAGTGAGTTCCAGGACAGCCAGGACAGAGAGACCCTGTCTCAAAACAAAACAAAACAAAACAAAACAAAACAAAACAAAACAACAATAAAGCAACAACAAGTGTCACCAGTAGTGTGTAAATCTCAAGTGTCCTAGTGATTCCTAGTGTCTTTACACACTGCTAGTGAAATCTGAAATTTTCATTTTCCTTACCAACCAGAGAAACGGATAAACAACAGCCCAACTCAGCTCACTTCTGCCAGAAAGATCTCAGGCTAAATCCAATTCTGGAGGTAAGACGACATCTAGTGTTAGCAAGGTGTCACTGCACTCTGTCAGGACAGTGGCCACTTGGATTTATTTCTTATTTTTTTTGGAAATAATATTGTTTGGCTTTGTTAAATGGCCAATTCTCAAAAATGGTTGGCGTTTGTTTGTTTCTTCTAAACTTTTATATGTTTAGCGTGATTTTGGAGTAACCTCAATTTAAGTGTTAATGCCACTGTTTTATTTTAACCAAAGTAAAGTACTCAAAGCAATAGATAGCATGGCTCCAGGCAGGACATTTTCTGAGAAGTTGTTTTTCAGTGGTCGGGATGAGAAGTCAGTTAAGATCACTGAGCAAAGATGGCAAAATAATGCTTTCAGTATGTGGCCTCCAACCTCCTCGTGGAAAAGGGGAGTTTAAACGTCTCTTCCCAGGGGTAATGCCTTCAGTGAAGGAGAATACAAAACACCCTCTGTCCAGCTGTAACCTCTGTCAGCATCTTTGTTCTTTCTTAACCTTTAGAGCCGGCCTCAGCAGAACCAAACCAAACCAAAGCCCCATCTGACGATGAAAGAAACCTTTTTACTTTCCCCCGAGAATGTCCCACAGGGTTACCTCCATTCACAATCAGTTTATCAGGTCCCAGACAGGTACACTGGCCACGTTCCACAAAAATGAGTTCTGTTTATCTGCCATGCGAACAAAGGCTAAGGGGTGAAGTAGAAGCACGGACAAGAAAATACTGATGCAGCCGGGCTGTGGTGGCGCAGGCCTTTCATCCCAGCACTCGGGAGGCAGAGGCAGGCGGATCTCTGGGAGTTCGAGGCCAGCCTGGTCTACAAGAACTAGTTCCAGGACAAGCACCAAAAGCTACAGAGAAACCCTGTCTCGAAAAGCCAAAAAAAAATAATATAATAAAATAATAATAATAAATAATAATACAGCCTGGAGGCTAGCAGAAAGTAATAACAGAACTAAGATTGCTGTAGAAACCTTTCCTATCTTTTTTTTGAAGATTTATTTATTTATTTAGTATACAGTGTTCTGCCTGCCTGTGTCCCTGCTGGCCACAAGAGGGCACCAGATCTTACTACAGATGATTGTGAGCCACCATGTGGGTGCTGGGAATTGAACTCAGGACCTTTGGAAGAGCAGCTAGTGCTCTTAACCACTGAGCCATCTCTCCAGCCCAACTTCTGTCTTTACTGGTTCTCAACACCCAAAGCTTCCATGTCTTTGGAACATTGCAGTTAAGATCAAATGCTGTGTCTCTACAATTCCTTGTACAATTCATTTCTACAATGCATAGGGACATTTTTTCTAGTGTCTTGGACATTAAAACACCACCCAGGCTCCCCGAGGTTAGATATCTTGGGGAGTTACACTCGGGTGATATTCTAGAAAACCCCACTAGCTTCCTGTCATGCAGTGAGTATATCTCTCAAGTATGTACCTATAATGTCTTGCTCATTGGTACTGCGCTATGTGTTGGTCATGATGAGATTAATACTCTTTTTTTCTTTTTACGGTTTTGCCCAGGTTAGCCTCAAACTCATGATAATCCTCCTGCCTCAGCATTTCTAGTGCTAGAAAAACATAATTCTTTAATACAAATTTTAGTTATATCTTTATTCATTTTGTGGCATGTTTGCATGTATCTTCTTCCATCACATGGGTCCTGGGTTTGTGGGGATCAAACTCAGCTTGTCAGGCTTGAGGCCTATCACAGGAGGGAATTCATGCCTGGTATTATATGGTAAAAGATTCATCACGGCTAGGGAGGTCACAGGCCCTTGGGGGTGGGGGGTGGGAGTGTGGGACCTCACACTATTTATTGTTTTGCTAAATGGGTATGCTGCCCATGTGTTTACATGTATGTATGTATGTATGTATGTATATATACACACACATGGGTTAGTGCTGCCCTCTTTGTTGGTCAGAGACATTCCTCTCTGCGTTGGTCAGCGTTAATGCTGACACTCATAACTGGTCAATCGTGCTGAGAATTAGTGACTAGCTAGGCTTACACCCTAAAGGGGACATCGACCTCCCACCACCAGGCTCGGCAGTCCCTGTAGAAGTGGGGAGGGGTGTGTGGAAAGTCAGTAAGAGCTGGTGGATGGGGAGCAGCGCCTTGCAATGCCATCTCTGGACACGACGATGTGGCCGTTGTCCTTAGGATCTTACTGTAGCTGTAGTTTCCTGTCCAAGATCAGTCAGCATCCCAGTGGGAAGCCCCGATCTAACTCAGTGGGTTACTTTTTAAAACAAGAGGATATGGAGTGGAGTGGGAAGGGACGTGCTGAGGGTGTCAGGGGGGAACGGGGAGGGGGAGGGGAGATTTGGTTTGGATGCAATCAGGTGTTGGAAGATAAAGGTAGCCTTTGAAAAAAACAAACCTCACTTTATGCTTTCCGAGAAATAAGCTTGGCTTGGCTTACTGAGTGATGCGCCAGGAATAGAAAAGCGAGGAACTGATTCGTTTACCTCGATCTTCCTGGAAGTCATGGCCTTTGTTTACACGTGCACCTTTTTCATGGTCTCTGGGTCACCTCCAAGTCAGAAAGTCTCTGTGGCTTGCTAGGGAGTCATTTAGGATGCTTTCTTATGCAAGTCATTTTCTTAGTTATGTTTTTCTTTTCAGAGAACAATGGCTAAGTTCAGCTCCAATGGAATTCCCATAAATTCCAAGTTAGTCATGTTTGCATTAATGCGGGTTTAATCACAATCCAGGACAAGTGGGTAAGAACAGAGCGCCCCTTCCCCACAGTATACCACGAGCATGGAAAATCATCTCATGTGTTTTACAGGCTCTCTAAGTTCTTTGCAGGCTGCAACAGATAGCTTACGGTAAGGAGAAAAGCACTAACACGCATCTGTTATGGGTCTAATACACGGTATTTCACCACCTACAGAATTAAGTTAGAAGTCAGACTAGGTATCCCCAGGGTTCTGAGCTTAAATTTTATGATTTGTCAATTCAGAATTAATAATTGGAGTGTAGTTGAGTGCCAGGACCAGTAATTAATTGTTCTTCTATTACCATGTATTTTTTTAAGATTTTTTTCAATCTTATTTTGCAAGTATGTATTGCATTACAGCAGTGTCTGTGCCCACAGAAGTCAAGAGAGAGAAAGAGAGAGATGAATTCCCCTGGAGCTGAGATTTTTGGATGGTTGTGAATGTGGGTACGGAGAATCAAACCCAGGTCTCCTGCAAGCGGAGCCAATACTCCATCTTGTTGTCAGCATATTTTAATAATAATTGATAGTCTTTAGGTTTAGGCCTATCTGAAATCTTCAGTTACTCGGGAACAATTTTTGATTCATATAGGGTTAGGTCTCCCGATAAAGAAAAAAAAAAAAAAGTTCTGTTTTTACACGGGCTTCCTATCACAAGAGAACCGGTATCTAAAACATTGGGATTATGGGGAAATTAAATGGGATTCTGATCGATATCTTTCCATCAGTTAGATTAACCCTGGATGGGTTAATTCCCTACAGCCTTCTTTTAAAACACAAGTAAAGGGACCGCACTGGTCTCTGGAACTGGCTAAGCTTAGAAATCAGAACGACAGAGGTCACTTGACCCGGTCTCAACCTCTGTACTGACCCTACTTCGGTGCCTTTCTCTTGCGCTCAAGTAGTCTCGCCTTCCCCAGCTTTTATTAAAAACCAGCAAGTGGGCATTCTAGAATAGAGTCCCCTCGCGTTAAAGGGGACCACGCCAGGGGCGCTCCCCAAGTGCTGCATCTGTGGGAAGGTGAGCAGGGACCTCCAGAACCCGAACTCGTTCTCTCTGCTGAAGGACAGAATAATAACCTGCAATAGCAAAAACAAAACACAACAAAATAAAACAAACAAACAAAAAAAAGCTCCGTTCGCTCTCCAGGGAGAAGCAGAGAAAATTCTTGCGGCGAAGCAGGAAAACCCGGGGGCGCTTTAGTCGCCCCACTTTAGACATTGCCTGGCACTAAGATACAAACGCGCGCCTTCCTCTGGTTGCCAGGAGACAGCGCCAGCCATCTCCCCCAATCAGCAAGCGCGTTCTTTGAGTCCAATCACCGAAGCCGAGAGAACGCGGGCGGGAGGTGAAAGGTGACGTTTTTACTTTTGGCGGCCATTTCTCCGAGCGCTACGCGGTCCGGGTCTGCGGCGGCTGCTCCGGTCACGCACGAGGGGTTTGCAGCGGCAGGGTCGGCGGCGAGCGGGGTGTAGCGCTCGCTGGTGTTCGCGATGGTAAGGAGGACGAGCCCTGCGGGCAGGGCGAGGGGGACGGCCGGGCTTGGCGGGGCTTGCGGCGGGCAGCGCCGTCCATTCATCCCCATGAGGCGCCGCGCGGCCGCACGCTCGCTCCTTCTCCCCGCCCGGCGGAGGGAAGCCCTGCAGCGCGCGCCTCGGACCCCTTCCCGTCCCCGAATCCCCCGGCCGCCTTAGGGAAGGGGGAAACTGAAGCGGGGTTTCACTCCCCGCGAGCACACGCCACAGTACACCTTCATCATTCCGTAAGGTTGACACCCTAGCTTATTGTTCCCTGGAACCGAAGGCCCGGGCTACCCCTTCATTCATCTGATGCTGTTCTTAGGGCGCCAGGGACTCATGCAGACCCTGCAGTTTCTCAGGTGTGGGAGGGAGGCGACAGCCCGTCCCAGGTGTAAGCAATTGGCGCGTAGTGGCCATCGCTAAGCGGGAAGCTGACAGGATGCCCTGGGAAGGCGCCTTGGGAAGTTAGAGCGCCGAGGAGGAGCACCCCTCTTTAAAAGGTGGCACTTCACCGGAAATCTAAGTGACAGGAAGAGCAGGTGGAAGAGTGTGTCACGCGCGAGCCCTAACCAGAAAGTAGGCTGACCAGTTGAAATCCACGGGAGCCAACAGGTGCTTGCAATAGTAGTTCTGAATTAAGGACCGCTCATGCTGACACGTGCTGGGAGTGTTGGCTTCTCGCCCTTGCAGAAGACCTGGGCTCGATTCCTAGGTCTCTCAAGGCCTGTTAGGAAGTTTGTCTCCTTCAAGCGCAGTTGGAGAACATTGGAGTGTTTTTTAAGCCAAGACATCACATGACTTGATAGATGCTTTAAAAATAGTGGTTGCTTTGTGGATGATAAATTATAGGCAGTGGAAATTGGCTACTGATTTAGATCCTGCCCTCCAAGATCCCCTCATCTTAGAGTTTAGTAACCAAACTTCTCAGTTTCTTTGGGATGATGGATGAGTAGATTTGGGATTGTTGGTCCTGAATTTAAAGGGAATTATTGATTTTTGCAGAATAAGCTTGATACGGTTGCATTGAGAGGCACTGGTCATGATAAAAACTGGAGACCCAGTCCTGCCTCCCACAGTGAAAGTGAACCTGATTTGCCCTCTGCATCTTTCTGTCGTTTTGCATTGGGCACTCTTGTTTCTTATGTCTGCAGCAATCTCCTCCGACGAGTGCCTTTATTTCTTTAGAGCGTGGGTAGTGAGTAGGTATTTGGGGGTTTTTTGTTGTCTCAACACTGCTTGGAATAGAACCAGTGGCCTCTTGCATGCCAGACCAGTGCTTCGCCCCCACCTGGTATTCAGTATTTGATTGCTTTGTCAATGAGTTAAATGTGAAGTTGACTAAATGGGTATTTAAATATATCTGACACTCTCCAACAAATTGTAAAGTGCCGGTGGATCCAGTTGGCCCTAACTAGATGCCCCTGAAGTCTTACTTGATGGTTTGGTAGAGAGTTGGGTGGTGGAAGCTGAGCTAAGCAAAAACGATCAAATGGTGCTTTTGTTCTCTTGCAGAGTTTACCCCTCAATCCCAAGCCTTTTCTCAATGGACTGACAGGAAAACCAGTGATGGTGAAACTCAAGTGGGGGATGGAATACAAGGGCTACCTGGTCTCCGTCGATGGCTACATGAACATGCAGGTAAGCCCGGGAGTGCCGGCAACAGTAAGACTGTTTATTTCACCGTCTCCTCAAAGGTTTACTGTGACTGATAAGTACACAATTAAACTGGCAAACAGAAAGCAGAATTCAGGATTAAAGTGCCCTGCAGGGAGGATGTTGAACTGATGGACTTAGTACTAAGACCCAGGATCAAACCAGAACCCCACCATGAACTTTACTATGACAGCCAAAGAAAGAAGAGCTTTGGCGTCTGGTTTCTGATACCATTTTATTACAGAAACCAAAACCTCCCAGCACTTCCTTTTTCAAAGAATTTATAAGAGAAAATTTTAAATTGTTTTAATGAGTTCTAAAAAAAAAAAAAACAGCATGAAAGCGATTCACTGACAGCATTCTGTCATAGAACAGAAATACGAAACAGAAGAACTGGAAATGGACTGTGCCTTAGCTTCTGTTAGTGATTCATGGTGTATCTCTAGTCTGGGACGCGCCATGTAGACTGGGCTGGTCTTGAACTCAGTCATCTGCCTGACTCTGCCTCCCGAGTATAGAGATTAAAGACATGTACTACTATGCCTGGTACCTTTGTCTATTTTTTTTTTATTTTTATTTTTTGTTTGTGGTGGTTTGGTTGTGGTTTTTGCCCAGGTCTTAAAGGTTAGCTACATGGATACCTTAACCAGAAACCCAGCTAACAAGCATATGGAAGTTTTTGTTCTGGAAAATTCTTGAAATGAGTCATTCACAAAGGCTATAGAAAAGTCACAGTGAAAAATACTGTGGAATTAGTGAGGAAAGTTCAGTTTTATGAATATACTGAAAAACCACAGAGTGGTGTTTTAAAAGTAAGTTTTGTTCTACCCCAGCACCTCATAACTCAGTGTTGTGATGAAAGCCTGTAATTCCATCATTCGGTGATAAGAGGTAGGAGGACCAGAAGTTAAACATCTTCAACTACATGGAGAGTTAAAGACCAGGTCAAAATACATGAGACCATCTTATATTTGGCTACATTTCCTAAATGTAGCTTCCCCAAGTTACAAAATGTATCTGAGTGAGCCCAGTTTCTGAGTTGTCTCAGTTAGCCAAAACTTACTGTCTGGTACTGTGATGGTACTGATTGGTTCTTGATTCGGTGGTGGGAGATGATAATGTAACAGATAATCAGGTATGATACACAAAGCAAACCAAGGGGCTAGAGGATGCAGTAATAAGCACGGCAGTCTAGCCTCTCTGAAGAAGCCATGAGCATCCCGAACAAATCGCCTCAGTTGGAAAGGGCAGCAGATGCAAAGCGTCCGTCCACAGGCATGCTCGGTGTGTTCAGGGTGCACGCAGCAGAGTGGGGGTCAGAGAGAGCTTCTTCAGCAGTGGTGAGGGTTTTGGATTTAATACACGATGGGAAGCTTTGGGGCATTATTGTAATTTAGAAGCCAGTTAAGTGTTGGGACATGTAAAATCAGTGGCTCTTCATGTATTACATCTGATAGCAATTATACAAAATGAATAGTCTCACAAACGTGTTTTTGGTGATAAGTTCTCTAGAAGAAACACCTAGCAGGTTTTAAATGCCTTACACCACATCTTCCTATTTTTCATGTCTACCACCTGCTTATGAAAGAAGAGTCCTTCCCTTATTCTGCCCTTGGTGGTCCCATATAGCATTGGTAGTGTGTTTTTTTTTTTTAATATGAGAATGCCAGCTAAACATTTTAAATTTAAAATTGGAATAGTTTGGCTGAAGTAATTTTACAGATTTTTGTTTTGTTTTGTTTTTCGAGCCTGTCCTGGAACTAGCTCTGTAGACCAGGCTGGTCTCGAACTCACAGAGATCCGCCTGACTCTGCCTCCCAAGTGCTGGGATTAAAGGCATGTGCCACCACCGCCCGGCCTTTACAGATGATTCTTGTCTTGATTTTTTTTCCCCCCAATTGAGTACATGAATTTTTCAATTTGGTTTGGTTGTTGGTTAATATATTTTAGTCATAGGTTTTGTGCGCCCATCTTAGTATGATCCATAATGTTTTGCTCTGAGAAAAAGTTGATGTCTGATTCTTTGGATTTTCAGAAACTTGAAAAGTTATAACTCATATTGGAAGCTTTCTTTGATCCACTTTCTAGAAGGCATAACAGCTTTGAAACAAGCTTTATTATATATTAGTTTTGTACCATGCATGTCTTAATTCAGGAGATCCTCCAGATACAAGAGTAATAGGAAGCTAATTTTCTACTTACTAATTACGATACAGTCTGAGTTGGTGAAGTCTCGTCTCAGTCACTGTGCTCTCACCAGTAGGTGCCACTGTTCTCTTGTGCAGTTATACTAACATCTTTCTTTCTATCTAAAGCTTGCAAATACAGAAGAATACATAGATGGTGCGTTGTCTGGACATCTGGGTGAAGTTCTAATAAGGTAATGAGTGCGTTTGTGTGTGAGGAGTTACTGGTGAAACTCAA
Source organism: Alexandromys fortis (assembly GCF_014885135.2). Lineage (NCBI taxonomy): Eukaryota > Metazoa > Chordata > Mammalia > Rodentia > Cricetidae > Alexandromys > Alexandromys fortis. Next base: position 3,620,982 of record NW_026067932.1, read on the forward strand.
TCTGCTTAAATCAGTCTTAGTTTGGGAATTACTTTAAAGGAAAAAAAGCCAAAAGATTTAACAGTTCTCTGCATCTAGACTTGAGAAGCCTTTGAAATTACTAAATTTGTTGGGAGATTTCAGTTCATCCTCAAGGTTTTCCTACTGTTGATGACATTTCCCGGTCCTTAGCTGTAACCTGTGTCCTGGGTTACAGAACTTTGATTTGAAGTTTAAGTCTAGCTGCTGAGGATTTGTTGTATTCATTTTCTAGTCTGAGCATCCACCTCTAGCTGCTGAGGATTTGTTGTATTCATTTTCTAGTCTGAGCATCCACCTCTGTTCTGATAAGTTGTAGGTGTGATTGTGATGAGTGCTAGAAGCATGTGTTGTGTGCTTTTAAACATGTCTGATAGCACCAGCCGAGGAGGGTGACAAGCTCCAGTTTGAAAATGGAGCAGTGATGATCATGCGTGGTTTGAGTGAATCAAAACGGACCTTTGTTTTGTTTACAGGTGTAATAATGTTCTTTATATCCGAGGCGTTGAAGAGGAGGAGGAAGATGGGGAAATGAGAGAATAGCATCTTTGAGGTTTTTTTTTTATATATATGTATTTCTAGACAATAAAGATTTGGGTTTTTTCAACTTGACTTGTGAACTATTTCTATGCAGACACTTGTATGCAAAGCGCAAATGTTGAAGCAATGGATAATCATAGAACTAATGCTTCAAGAGCCCCCAGTTTTATTCAAGGTGACTTTTTGGTAAGCCCATTGATTTCATTTTTTTCTATAAAGGATAAATAAGTTTGTGCTTTAGAACTTTTCTGAAGGTGAGTTTCAGCCATGGTAATTGTACTGAGACTTAGCTGTGTCTTTAAGGTTTTCAAACCACTTTAACATGCTTAAACATTTCCTTAGTATTTATATTTATTGTATTAATAAATTACATATCAATATAGACTAATGTACATATTGTCAAAACATGAAAACTGAAATAATTACGGAGATAGAGCATATCACAAACCGACATTCAAGCTAAAGGTGTGTGGTTTGTTCACTTAAAGTTGTCAGAGCTTACTGTGAGATAACCAGTCTCGTGGTCTGAGGCCATAGTCTATAGGTTTGTACATTTTAAGCCTGTCCAGTTGTTTTCAGAATAGCACATTGTTAAAATGTTCATTCGTAGCAATGAACTTCCTTATTGCTTTAGAAAATATGACTAAAATTCTCATGCTTTGAGGGAGGGAGGTCATTCTGCTATAAATCATGCTTCCTATAATTCTATCAATAAAGTCCTTTGGATGTGTCTCCAAAGGGGACAACCTAAAGTACAGTATTTCTTAGCTCATGGATGATGGCACTGAGTAGTGGCTTGGCAAAAAACTGTTGCCATGCCTACTCCTGTAAACTTCAGCCTTGCATCACTGAACGCCAACATCGTATAAAAAACATTTGCTAATTAAATGTCTTCATGCTCCTGTTCAACTAAAAAAATACTCTTCCTCCTGTGTTTTTGTTCTTGTATCGCCAATTAAAACTAACTCCTGTTTACTATCAGATTGAGGTTTCGAACGGTAGACCAGTCGTCTTCCCAGCTGAAACAGAAAAAAAACAAAATAATTTTCTTTGGCATAACTTTTCTGTTGCAGTATGTAGAATGTCAATATTGAACTCTTTACATGAATAAAATGGCTTAAAATAGAGGAGTTAGATGTCCAGCATGCTTGGCAAATGGGGGCACCTTTAGAATACCGAAGACGGTGGAGTGATGAACAGAAAGTTAAGGAGCAGGTAGCTCAAATACGACTGGCTAAGAGAGCACCGTGTTGGCCACTAATGTTGCCTTCCCTAGTGCTCTACCTGGGTTTCCCCTCAATGGCTTCGAGTAGGTGCTTTGTTGAGCCTGTTTGAGAAAACCATTTTAATCTGTGTTCTTGTTGGGTCTTGGAAGTGTTTGCATTAGGAGCTTTTAAGGAAACCTGTGATTCATACCTCTCCCTTCTCTGGTGAATGTGTGTAACTTAGGTGTTTGGGTGAGGGAACTGCCATGTTGTGTTGATCATGATCGGAATCCCCAGTGTGCCTCGGAAGGGTGGGCAGTTCTCATGGGGACTGGACTAGGGACCATGCTGGCAGAACACAAACCTTCTTCTTGGGCTGTGCTACTGCTCTTTCCAGAGCAGCTCTTAGCCGCTCCTCCTGGTGTCTTTGCTTTTCTCTCATCTTCTCTTCACGCAGCCTGTCATAGGCAAGGAGGTACATTCTTATTAGAAATTCTCTAATTCATAAAAAGCAAAACATCTACATTTGTTTTCCCCCCATGGGCCACAAGAGGGCGCCAGAGCTCAGGACGGGTGGCTGTGAGCCTTGCCGGTCAGCCGGAATCGAACTTGGGGCCCTTGGCAGGAAGGGCGATCGGGCCTTGAACAGTGCTCTTAACCGCTGAGCCATCTCTCCGGACGGCTAAACATCTACATTTGTGTTGCTTGATAATGAACTATCCACTTGTAAGGTTCCCATAGCGATGGCTTTGAATATTTGGCAAAGGTAAGGCATTTGATTTCATTTTGGAAAAGTCCCTCTTCCCAGTTTGGTCGGAAGCAAGGCCATGCCTTCCCCTCTCCATCCCACTGAAGTCCTTTATGCCACAGCTACTTTAGCTCCCAGCTACCTCCCCCTCTTAAAGTTTCTCAACCTGGGGGTCAAACCACTCGTCATAAGGGTCACATATCAAATACCCGCATATCATAATCATTACTATCGATAACAGTAGCAAAATTAGAGTTTTGAAGTAGGAACTAAATAGTATAAACTGTACTAAAGGGTCGTAGTATTAGGAAGGTTGAGGAGAAAAAGTTCTTTTGAAAACTAGGACTGTGTGCATGTTACTGTAGGAAATAAGTTATAATTTACTCTCAAGACTGTTGCTACTATAAAAACCTGAGGCCATCTGTCAGGAGCCATCCTCCACTAAGATTAAGTTTGCTTCATCTTCTGTAAGAGCCGTCACCTTCATTTTTACATGAGCAGATGGTATCCCTGTGCACCAGTAATATTAACAATATCGATGGCTAGCGTGTCACACTGACTACTTCATCAGCATCCCCACGTGCCATGTGATAGCAACGACGGTATGCCATCACAGCTCCAAACGAAATGACTACGAGAACCTGTAACTTGTGAGGGAGAGGTCTTGAGGATGACGACAGTCCTAGAAGGCTGTCCGTGGGAGGAAATGAGCAAGAGTGTGTGTGCCAGCTACGTGTCCCAGGGGGAACCCCTCACTGAATAGCGCGGAGCTTCATGCCATTCCTTCCTTATACACCAGCTCACCCTGTGGTCTTCTAAATGTAGAACCTGCCCCACAGTGTCGATCCTGCACATGACAGCCCTTGAGCCGTGTTCCTATGACTGGAGACCCTCCCACAGCCATCCTGGTTGGGGTAGTTGTCCCTGCTAAACTATTTTCCCAGCTCCTTTGGTTCAGAGTGCTCATTGCCTGTAATAACAATAACAGTCATTTCTCAAGAATATTCTCTGGGGAGGTGAGCATGAGTTGACCCTGCGCCCCCAGTTGCAATGCTTGCCATGTAGAGGTTGCTGATGGGGGTAGGGAGGTGGGGAGGGGTTACACAAAAGCAGCCACCTAAGCCATGGGCTATACTGAGAAGAGTATCACCATACTTTTGCCGTCGCTCCTTCTGTTTGATCCTTTCAATGGCTTCTACATTTTCTTTGGGAATAGATTCGATGAGGTCACTCAGCTCCACCAGGCGAGACTCGACTTTGACCAGCTTTTGAACTGCGTTCAGGCTGCCGACCTCAGCATCTCCGATGCAGACTCTGTAGACTTGATTAATCTTTTTACTAAGCGAGTCTATCAGCCTTTCCTGAGCTCAGGAAAAAAGCATAAAACATTCTTTCACTATTCACTCACTGTCAGAAAATGCAAAATTCCATTCTACCTTGTTAGCAATGAAAAGTCCTTTAAACCCAGGGCCTAAGGCATGGTAAACAAACGGTCTATCGTTGAGCTACACCCCGGACTCCCTAAATGCTTCCTTAAAAGACAGATCAGTGAGAACGAGAACATGTAGCAGGGGATATTTGTGCTGTAGTTTATAGTCATTACAGTGATACCTGGGATTATATTAAAATATATACAATATTTACAAGCATGTGTATAAAGCATTCCCTAAATGTTCTGAGAGCAGACAAAACATCTAAAACCACTGTACTACCAGCGGTATAATGGTGTTCCTCCCCCATTTTTATTACACTCACTAAAGTCCATACTGCTATGCGATATTTATTTGCATATGTGCTCAGTCCTCTTGAGGGGGAATTGTAGGGCAGGGGCTACTGCTTTGGCTACCATGTACCCCTAAATCAGTGTCCTGCACATAGCTACACACTTAATAAATGTTTGCTGAATCAATGAATGCATTCTTTCAGAGAAGCGCGTGTTCAAGCAAACAGATTCCTAGGCTGACCAAACAGCCTTTAGGAGTTGAAAATCAGAACTCTCCACGGGGACGCCATTGCTGTATTCTACTCTAAGGAAATTAGGCCGAAGCCCGCCAATCCCTGTACCTCGCCACTGCGCTCTTTTACTTGAAGTTGCAGTCTCTTGAGCTGGTAGATAAAGTAACTCGGGAGAGGAAAGATAGCATCCTTTATCTCCAGAGGGACTCAATAAACTTCTCGACAAAGTAAATACTGCCCCAGGATTGCACGCTTCTGCTCAAGAAGATGAAAGTCACCACACAGTCAAGGAAACCCCACCCGAGGCCAATGGACTCACACCGCTGGGGAGACCCAGCCCGGACCACAAGTGCCTCACAGAGCCATTGGCCTCAGGCTTCCAACAGCATGTCGCTCCGCCTCCTGCTTTAATAAATGTTCTGAAGATCCTGTCCACTGCAGAACTCTTAGCCTCTCACTTTCTAAATACTTACTGTATTTCCATTTATACTACAAGAACCATCTTTTTTTTTAAAGAAAACTTAGGGAAATACAAAACAATACAAAAGAAAATCATGAATCCTATTTACCAAGAAGTCCTGACTGTCACTATCACAACATAGCACTTGTTTCCTAGTTATAGACCCACATGTTCTTTTTAGAAACCTTGGAGACAGCTAAAGGGCAGAACAATATAAAAGGGGAAAATGCGAAAGGACACCACCAAGTGTGTGTGGGGGGTAACACACTATGTAAAAATCTTGCCAGAAAATAGGGTTCATAACTATAATCCTAGCACCTAGCTGAGGCAGATAATTGCCATGAGTTTGGGTCAACCAATGGGATCCTCTCTTGAAGAGAGAAAAAAAAACTTACTCTAATGTACATGGGAATTTAAAGTATTTAATTCTGGTTTTTAGAAAAACTGGTAGGAAAATGTTCCGATGGAAGTTTCTGAAGGCTCCTTGAACAGAGCACTAGGGACAGACAGACGGTGACTTTTCATGGTGTTTTTAAAGTGTCCCCCCTTCTCCCCAAACAGCAGAGGGAAATACAACATGAAATACTTTCTTAAAACAAGAAGAAAACAGATTAAAAACTAAGAAGGAAATGAAAGAAGGCAGCTGTGTAAATGAGATTGAGCCCCCTGGTCCTCCACAGCTAAAGAGCCAAGAAAACTTCCAGGCTGAGGCCAGCTGGTGAAGGCAGAGATGTGCAAATGAGTCTTTTAAATTGTCACTAGAGGGCAGGCTCAGGCCAGAGTGTGGGAGGAGCAGCGGCTAGGATTGGCCGTCCTGGCAGTAGGCGCTGGGTGCAGGAAGATGGATCAAAGACTGAGTACCCTGATAGCATAAGGTGCTTGGTGCTTGTCATCAGGTGAACAGGATCCTATGGGACCAGCACAGTACTTAAAACTGGAGAGCTGTCCCCCCCCTTTTTTGGGGGGGGGGTTCTGTCCTGTAACTAGCTCTTGTAGACCAGGCTGGCCTCGAAATCACAATCTGCCTGCCTCTGCCTCCCGAGTACTGCCACCACTGTCTGGCTGGACTCCATTTTTCTAATCCGTGTCTCCTTCCTTGCGGACACATAAAAAACCAGAGATGATCAAATTCAGCCAACATGCCGTCCCAAGGCCACTAAAAACAAACCACTGCTGCTGAAAAGGTATGTGGGCGAACCCCGTAAACATGGGGGCGGGGAGACACAGGCTACAGTTCTGTCTATAGGGTTCAAAACAGCAAAGCAAATCTATGGTGAGACGTTAAAACAGGGATCGCTTTGAAGGAAGGAGAGATCCAGGGCGGGGTTCTGGTAGGAGTCAATTTAGTCCCTCTTCTGTGGGCTGCTGGGGGCTGCGCTCGCTTGAGAAAATTCCTTTAGAGGCAGACTTACTTGTCAATGTTATTCTTATTAAATTTTTATATTAAAAATACTGAGGAAAAATTTTTAAGGGGTTGAATACATTTGTTAAGTGTGGCAGTTTTGAAAGAATTAAAAAGTTATTGTTATAGATTTGAAGTCCCTAATGATGACACCGAAATTATTTGTGCTATATTGTCCTCAATAAATCGGGGGGGGGGGGGATTTAAGATTAGGAATGGATGTTTATTCAAAAAGGATTATGTTTTGTATATTTTAAGATTTGAAAGATTGGAGGACAGTCGAAAAGTCTAAGACTATAATGCCTCATTCGTGTGTCTAGGGGTGTAGCTTTGGTCCTGTGCCTGTCTAGCATGCCATGTCTAGTTTTTAGAGGCACCTAAAAACTGCATGAAAGGGATGGAGAGATGGCTCAGAGGTTAAGAGCATCGATTGCTTTTCCAGAGGTCCTTGAGTTCAATTCCCAGCAACCACAAGGTGACTCACAACCATCCGTAGTGAGATCTGGTGCCCTCTTCTGGCCTGCAGGCATACATGCAGACAGAACACTAAACAAAAAAAGACTGCATGAAACTAGATGTGGTAGCATGTGTTTGTAATCCCAGCCTCAAGGAAGGGTGGGAGGAGAAACTCAAGACCATCTTCATCTGCTTAATTTGAAGCCAGTTTGAGACCCAGTCTCAAAAACAAAATCAAAACAACAACAAAAAACCCACCTCTAATTTTTCAGTTTTCCCCGCTTCTTCCATATCCCGTACTTCCTACTTTTGGAAGACTGAGTTACTAACCCCATGCTCCAGAGTGTGCCTGCAAATTTTCCATGAATTGCCAATGTCATACTTATGACTCTAATTTTGTGGATAACCTTAAGCAGGACTTAAACAGGAATTTTCAAAGCAGTCCTCAGTGGTTTTACCATCTGGGCATTGAGCCCTGGCCCTAGATTCTCCCTTCCCTTAGTTGACTCAGTATTTAAAGTATTGAAGATGCCTTTTCCCCATCGTCCCCTGCTCTGAAATTACAGGGGTTTGCTTGAAGTGTGGATGCCAATAATGTCACAAATAATTTGTCTTTTATCTTACTGGGTAGTAGGTTTCAGAATTGAGTTGAAGGATAGGAACAACCCAAGTGTCCATCAGTAGAGGAATGAGTAAATAAAGTATGTGGTTCAGGCCGGGTGGTGGTGGCGCACGCCTTTAATCCCAGCACTTGGGAGGTAGAGGCAGGCGGATCTCTGGGAGTTCGAGGCCAGCCTGGTCTACAAGAGCTAGTTCCAGGACAGGCACCAAAGCTACAGAGAAACCCTGTCACACACAAAAAAAAAAGTATGTGGTTCATAAGATGGAATATTGTTCAGCCTTAAAAAGGGCAAAATTCTGACACCTGCCATGATGTGGATGAATCTGGAGAACATTGTACTCTGTCACACGAGGTCTAGACAGAGGACACGTATTGTACATATCCACTTGCACAGGATACAGAAAGAGTCACCTTCCAAGAGACCAAGAGAGGACAAGCAGATGTGGGCAGTGAAGGGATGGGGGGGGGGCGCGTGTTTAATGGGCAAGCACCTTGTACAAGACCAAAAGCATTCTTCAGATGGGTTGTACAGACCAAAAGCATTCTTAAGATGGGTTGTACAAGACCAAAAGCATTGTTAAGATGGGTTGTACAAGACCAAAAGCATTCTTAAGATGGGTTGTACAAGACCAAAAGCATTCTTAAGATGGGCTGTACAAGACCAAAGGCATTCTTAAGATGGGCTGTACAAGACCAAAAGCATTCTTAAGATGGGTTGTACAGACCAAAGGTGTTCTTAAGATGGGTTGCAGAACAGTGCGAATATATTTGACACCAAACCGTACGTCCAAAAATGGTTAAAATATTAAATCTATGCCTAAGTGATGGAGAAGTTTGGGAAATAGACCGTGGTAACAGTTATGTTGTGTGAACATACTTAATGCCATTGAATTGCCCACTCAGAATGGTTAGATGGTAAATTTTCTGTATATGGTACCACAGTTTAAAAAAAATGGTTGATTAAAAAGAAAAGCAACTGAACTGTTCCAGTCAACACAGTCCCTGCCACAGCTAAGACATCATACTGTCATATCTTAGGACATGCAGGAGCCTAGCAGCCAGAAATAGCCTTTGCCTTGAGTAACTATAGGCAAGGGAGGATGGTTGCCTGTTTTCTAAATGCAGCCCATTCCCCAAATCTACCTCTGTCTAAAAAGTCAAAGTTTGCGATCATAAATGTAACGTTAGTCCCACGTAGCAACTTTGGATTCTTATTTCCCTAGAGGTCTTTCCAAGAAACCAGAGGTAGTCAGAGTTTCTTGTGGACCTGAAAGCTACCCTCATCATTCATTCAACAAACATTTATCGAGCATTGACGCTATGGGGACACTGAGCTCATCAACAGGATTGTCCCTGTGTGGAGGGGTTTGCATCCAGCTGGGAGAGATGAGCTTGTCAAGAGATAAGGGTATTAGCATATGTCACAGGTGCTGGGAAATGAGCCAATCCATTTAGGCCCAAAGAAGACACATGTCCTAGGCCCAGGGCTGGGCAGATTTTCCAATCAGTGTTACATGTGTGGGTTCATGGTGTGTTCACTATGCTACTGTCTACTTGAATTGCCACCAAAATGGTCAAAGGCAGTGAACTACGTCACACAAACACACACACGGGCAGAGAAATGCAGTTTGAAATAACGAGAGCAACACTTCACATGACCCCCAAAAGTCAATATCAATAGTTCCTAGCTAGTAAATTGATTCTTTCATATTGGCAAAAATAATTCCTGTCAACAGTTTGTGGATTGCCTTAACTGCCCCTGCCAAGTGCTCAGCACACAGGGAGGCCATACTACCAGGAGACAAAGTTACCACAGGCCAAGAATGTACCTGAGTATCCGAATTGAATTCTCCAAAACTGAAGAGCCTGGACCTCAGCTCCAGTTCTGCTGCCTTTTCCTCTTCTAGCTCACAATTGGTCTTGAGCACCTTCTTGTGCTCCAGCAGGAATGCAATGTTGTTGTTTCTGATGCAAAAGAAGGAGGGAACCATCGTCTGTAACTCAAGGTTGAGGGATGAAGGAGGGGACCATTGTAACTCAAGGTTGAGGGACGCAGCCCTCTTGCTGGGCAAACGTCAGCAGCTGGTACCCAGCAGGTACACACAGTTCGTGTGTGTGTGTGTGTGTGTGTGTGTGTGTGTAAGAGGGAGGGGAGGGGGGGAGGGAGAGAGAGAGAGAGAGAGAGAGAGAGAGAGAGAGAGAGAGAGAGAGAGAGAGAGAGAGAGAGAGAGAGAGAGAAACTGTTGTGGTCGGGTCAGGGATGAATGCCCTGGTGTATGTGGGGGTCAGAGACAACTTACGGGACTTGGCTCTCTCCAGCTACCATGTGGATTCCAGGGATTGGACTCAGGCTTGGCCGCCAGCACCTTTACCCACTGAAGCCTCCCAATGGCCCAGGGCTTCTCTTTTGTTGTTCACAGAAGCAAATGCCAGGCTGTCTGGCCCCTGGGCTGCTGGGGCGTCTCTTGCTTGTCTCTGCCTACCATCTCGCCTTAGGGGCGCCGAGATTACAGATGTGCACTACTGCAGCTGGCCTTATGTGGTTTCCGGGGCTCAAACTCAAATCCTCGTGCTTGTTCAATAGTTGTTTTATCCCCTAGTCCTATTTTTACATCTACATTCAAGTTACAACTAGGCAAATGCACGCTTAAATGCAGGCCTTAACTTCCGTCAGAAGACACTTTCTTTCCTTCCTCTGCTACTGTGGTTCCCCACAAGACCCCAAACAAAGCAGCAGATTGGAGGTACCGTCAGGACCATAAGCTGTGCATCTCCAGATTGTGAGTGTCCCCAAATCTGACTGACACATCGGAATAGCCTCAGCTTCAGGGAAAATGAATACCTAAATAGTTTGCCTCGAGATTCTGGTAAAAATCCTCTAGAGCATGGATTGTGGAGATGGCTCAGCAATTAAGAGCACTGGCTTTTCTTCCAGAGGTCCTTAGTTCAATCCCCGACAACCCCTGGTGGCTCACAACCATCTAACAATGGGATCTGATGCCCTCTCCTGGTGTACATGCAGATAGAGCACTCATGTAGATGTACATTATAAATAAATCTTTTAAAAAAATCCTCCAGGGAAAGATTTGGTCATAGATCCCTTTCCATCTCAAACATGCTCACCTTCTCTGGGCTACCACCACATACACCAAGAATGGAACTGGGCACAGAGGCACAATGAAGGGTGCTGGGAAGCCTTGATTATTTTTTTTTGGGGGGGGGTTTGCCGTCTGGGCAAATTAATTGGTTCTGATTTTAAATGTAGTTTTACCCATTTCTTAAAAACATTTGCCATGTTTTGATGCAGAAAACTGTGTCGAACGATTCTACACATTTTGCACACAAATGGATATAAAGTTTTACACTCTATAATCTGAATGAAACTCTTTCTCAAACCTGTAATCTCAGGGGAGGGGACTCCATGATTCATATCTAGTCTCCTCTGTATTCGGCCTGTATTGCTGCTAGACACGTAACATGATGTAGTATTAAGTCACAGAAAGTCATTTTGCTGAGCTTCACACCCTAGGAAATTGTGTTTATTTCCACTCAATCTAGGTAGCCAGGTGGCCAGCTGACAGCTGTCCTGGACAGAATGGCAGCCATGGGTGTCATTTCAGCTCTTCCAGCAATACTTCAGCAAGTGAAACAGGAAGATTAAACTAAAGCCAGTCTATTCTGTACACTTGTAAATTTTACCTTCTTTGTGCCCAACACCTAAATCATTTTCAATGAAAACCCCAGCCTAAACCATGAGCAGAGGCATCCCGAGCGAGTCGGGTGTGGCCTCAGGTTAGTAACCGTCCAACGGGAGAAATGCACTCACATCTTATCCTGTATAAACCTCTCTCTCTTGTTGACATCTTCGAGATTCTCATCCACATCCTGGGAATACTGGACCAAGGTGAGATTCTGTTCCTCCAGCTCGGTGAGGACCTGGAGCAACTCTTCTGGCTCCTTGAAGTAGATCTCAGGCATCTAATCGACCAAGGGTGAAGAGAAGTGTGTCAGATACACTCGTGTGACTTGTCCAAAGTGTGTCAGATACACCCGTGTGACTTGTCCAGACAATGGAGGGAGGGAGCTGCCATACTCGTCAACTCTCCACGCACGTGGCAAACTCCTTGAGAAAATCACCTTTTAAGGAGGAGCCACTTATTCCTGCTGGGGTGATGTGGGAGGTCCTTCTATATGTTGTTTTTATTGGCTAATAAATAAAACTGGCTTGGTCTATAACATGGAAAGAAGAGGGCAGAGTCAGAGGGACGCCATGGAGCCGCTGCCAGAGTCAGACATGCCAAAACTTTGCCAGTGAGCCACTGCCACGTGGCGGTACCCAGATGAATAGAAATGGGTTAAATTAATTTAAGAGTTAGCCAATAAGAAGTTAGAGCTAATTGGGACAAGCAGTGATTTCATTAATACAGTTTCTGTGTGATCATTTCGGGTCTAAGCTAGCTGAATGGCAGGGAAGAACAAGCGGCCCTCCCTCCAACACAGGGGCACTACTGTAGATGTTGTAGTACATTGTGGCTAGAGAGGAAGACCCAGGGGTCCCAATTCCCTCTCAAGAACACTCTCCCAAAGAGCTAACTTCCTTCCACTAGGCCCCCTCCCCAAGATGTTCCATCCCTGCAGATGTCACATGGTCTGCAGCGGAGTCCCCACCCTCCCCAGCAGTGGGGACCACACAGATGCCTTTGGAAATGCTCAGAATCCATCCTAGAGTGACTGTTCTGAGTATGAGGGAGGCAGAGGGAATTGTAAGGGAGCCACACCTGATTCCCTGGGAGAGATGGCAAACTGTAAGAGGTGAGATTTGGGGTGTGGGGAGAGATGGGGGCTAGACAGGAAGAGGGGGTGTAAAAGGAGAAAGGCTACAGCAGAAGGAGGGGAAGGCAGGAGAGGGGAGAAAGGAAAGATGGGAAGGAGAAAGGAAACTGATGGAGATTTGTTTCTTCTCAGTACTATTTGATATGCCCTGACTTTGTAGAATAAGCATTGCGTTAAGTACGCATTTTCAAAGATGATTTGTATATTAATATGTGTTAGAACTTAAAGTAGCCAAGACACAGAAGCAATAAAAATATTCATAGATTGCTGAATAAGGAAATACAGTACGTATATACACAATGAACAATGTTCAGTCTCAAAAAGGAGAAATTCTGTCTTCTACAGTACATTTGTGTGGTTATGAACATGTGTGTGCACATGTGTGTTGGGGGCTGTAGGAGAACCTCAGATGTGGTTTTTCAGGTACTTTCCACTCTCTCTATCCCTCTCTCTTCCTCTCTCTCCCTCCATCCATCTCTATTACTTATCTATCCCTCCATCCATCTCTGTCTGTCTGTCTATATATCCCTCCATCCATCTCTCCATCCATCCATCACAAAATCTTTTTGCAGTCCTTAAAACTCACCAATTAGGATAGGTTGGCTGGCCAGCAAGCCCCAGTTCTGACTGTCTCGATTTCCCAAGTGTTAGAAAGGGCTCTTAAGCACTCAGCACTGCGCCTGGATTTTTGTTTGTTTTCATAATGGGTTCTGGGGCTGGAAATTGGGTCCTCATGCTTGCAAGGAAGCACTGTACTTCTACTTCCTGCTTCCTCAGTACCTACTGAGTGTACTCCACAGACCCATTCATCGTTTGTTATTGTTTTGTTGTTGTTTTGAGACAGGCTTTCTCCGAGTAACAGTCCTGGCTGCTCTGGAACTCACTGAGTGGACCACGATAGCCTTGAACTCAAGAGATCCACCTGCCACCTCCTGAGTGCGCCACCACCGCCCAGTTTACATGCGCCTTGAGAATCATTGGGGTAAGGAAAAGAGCCCAGCCACCACACACTTACAGCGTATGATCCACTTATTTAAGTAAGTATTTAAATAACCAGTCTTTAAGAAACAGGAAGTAGAAAGATAGTTGCCAGGAGCTGGAGGTTGGAGGGGTGTTGGACAGACACAGTGTTTCAGATGAAGAGATAGAATCTGCCTCACTATAGGGTGGGTATGGTCAGTACAGCTGTACTGCACACTAAAAGTGCTAAGATGGACAGCCACATGTTTGAGCACAGTTTTAAAAGCAAGACGACCTGGATATGGTATGTCTTGTGTAATAATGGGTGGTATTTGGTGGTTTCGTTTTTTTTTTTTTTTTTTGAGTGAGACTTATTTATTTTATGTATACGGTGCTCTATCTGCATGTATGCCTGCAGGACAGAAAAGGACATCAGCTCTCACTAGAGATGGTTGTGAGCCACTATGTGGGTCCTAGGAATTGAACTCAGGACCTCTGGAAGAGAAGACAGTCCACTTAACCTCTGAGCCAGTTCTCCAGCCTCTTATCTCTTTTTAAAATTACTTTTGAGCCTTTGTGGTTGCATTTAGATTGAGGTAAGCTCACAGTCAGTTTTGCTGCAACAATGGGGTGTCTTGCAGGAGGATTATTTAGGATTCTGCTTACCCAATAAAATGAAAAGAAATTCTGGGTTGGTGAGGTAGCTCAACAGATAAAGCACTGGGTATGCAAGGGTGAGAACCAGAGAGACACGTGTAAAAGATGGGTGTGTGGCAGCCCCCGCCTCCCAACCCTCTCCCCTTGTGATCCCAGAGACTAAGAGGCAGAGCCGGGGGATTTCCCAGGACAAGTTGGCTAGGTAGCCAAAATCAGTGAGCACCAGATTCAGTCAGGAACCTTGTCTCAGTAAATAAAGTGAAATGCCATTAAGGAACGCATCCAGTGTCACCTCTGGCCTCCACATGCACAGGCACACACGTGTTTACTCACAGGCAAACAAATACACACACACCACACACACAATGATGAACAGTCTGAGAGAGTTGGCATTTGATAACAGATCTGCTCCAAATGATTTCTTTCGGGGTTGGTTTTTGAGACGGGCTCACTGTGTACCTCAAGGCTGGCCTGGAACACATTATGTGGGTAGCCCAAGCTGCCCTTCAATCCTGTTGCTGCTTTGGCTTTGTTTTATTGAGTCAGGCATCTCTTGTAGCCTGGCCTCTCACTTGTTATACATCTGAGGATGACCTAGGACTGCCCAGCCTCACACCTCTGCCTCCCAAGTGCTGGGATTGCAAGCCTGCTCTGTCACATCGGGCGTCTGGGCCCGACACCCGTGGCTCTCCTGCCTCACCCTCCAAAGGGCCGGCACAGTATCTTCTTATTTGTCTATTTTTCATAGATGGCTTGATGACAGAGATAGGCAATAGCCAGGATGTGAGAGCAGAATCAAGCCACATTTCCTTCTGGAAAATGTGAGACATGTTTGGAATAGGACATTTCAGAAGAAACGAATCTGCATTGACAGCTGGAACCAAGAGGCACACAGCTGGTTACCAGATCGAACTCCAGCGTCTCGTCCTCTAGAAAGAACTCCAGACTGTCCTCCGAGCCCATGCTTTCATCCCGACTGTTAAAAAAAAAGAAAGAAAAGAAATTATTTCTGAGTCACTTCCCATTGGTAGGTTTGCCTTTGTTTCTACATTGGCTTCGAACCCTGACTACCACGGAGTTCTTCTTTAAATTTAATTTTATGTGTATTATGAGCGTTTTGTCTGCACGTGTGTCCGTGTACCACATGCAAACCTGGTGTCTATGGAAGCCAGAAGAGGGGATCAGATGCCCCCGAGACGGGAGTTACAGGGAGTTATGAGCCAACACATGGATGCTGGGAATCGAACCCAGGTCTTCTGCAAGCACAGTCAGTGCTATAACCACTGAGAAACCTTGCCAGCCCCTATTACAGATTCTTTTCATTAGACGGCTTATTGTTTTAGGGGGCTGCTCACCCCACGATTCCACAACTGTGCCAAAGAAAAATCATACTCAGTCCCAGACAGAGTCACATGCAGGAGACTACACAAAAACAGGTTATTTAGCGGCATCAAAAACGTAGCTTGCTTTCTCTAAAGACACACTGACTCCCTACCTTGTGTGTCTGTTTTGTCACTACCAAAGTGGACATGACTTCAAAATGAGAGCTCTAGCGCTGGCTCGAGATTGACTGCCATCTTCAGAATGCTTTTCAGTGAGACAGCTACCTGCCTCTTACAGAGAAGATTTGCTTTTGGTAATAGTTTCTACTCGTATGAGGAAGTATCAGGCAGGCGGATGGTTAAGATACAACTTTACAGAATAATGACGTTGGACCTACGAGATGACTCGGAGGGGTGAGGGCTTTGGCAACCAAGCCTGGTGATCTGACTTGAACCTCAGAACCCACATGGTGGGAGGAAAGATCCGACTCATGAAAGTAGTCCTCTGACCAACCCATGTGTGCCGTGAAGAATACACACACTCCAGGGAGGGGGTAGGTAAAAACTAATGACGTGTCTTGGAAATTGACTCTGGGAAAAAATTCTTTATAAAAGATAAACCAAAAACAATTAGAATTTTAGTACACCAGGAAAAAAGGAGAGAAGGAGGTAGGTGGTGATGGAGGCTGTCGTGGGGAGAAAAACGAATAAATGAAGGCAGGGAGGAGAGTGAGGTACATACCTGTCAGGATAGTGAAAATGACAAACAGCCAATGGGACTACAGAGACGGCTCAGCAGTTCAGAACACTTGCTGCTCTTTCTGAGAACCTGAGCTCTGTCCCCAGCACCCACGTTAGGCAGTTCACAATAACCTATAACTCCAGCTCCAAGGGATCCAGTGCCCTCTTCTGACCTCCACGGGCCACTGAAGACACAGACACACACACACACACACACGCCGGATCAAAGGCTGAAGCTGCTGAGAAACTAGACGTCACACGCACGGCTGGTGGGAGTGTAAAATGGTACAGACATTGGAAACAAACTGACTTGTACTGTCTAGCACACTTTTGCCTTCTAGACAATCATCCGGAGACATAAATATCTTGACACAGAACACTGTATGAGAGGCTAAAGAGACGGCTCAGCAGTTAGGAGATCTTGTGCTTTTGCACATGGTGGCTCATGACTGTCTCCAACTCTAGTTCCAAGGGGATCCAGTGCCACCTTCTGGCCTCGTGGAGCCTGCATGCACATGGGGAAAACATGTGCCAAACAACCATACATGTAAAATATTTCTTAAATATTTATTAGGGCTGGAGAGATGGCTCAGTGGTTAAGAGCATTGCCTGCTCTTCCAAAGGTCCTGAGTTCAATTCCCGGCAACCATATGGTGGCTCACAACCATCTGTAATGAGGTCTGGTGCCCTCTTCTGGCCTGCAGACATACACACAGAGAATATTGTATACATAATAAATATTTTTTTAAAAAAATATTTATTATGTATACTAGTATTCTGCCTGCGTGTGTGCCTGCAGGCCAGAAGAGGGCGTCAGATCTCATTATAGGTGGTTGTGAGCCATCATGGGGTTGCTGGGATTTGAACTCAGGACACCTCTGGAAGAGCACACAGCACTCTTAACCTCTGAGCCATCTCTCTAGTCTGGTAGAATACTTTTTTAAGTTGAACAAATAAAACGTATAGCGGCTTTATTCCTGATAGCCCCACACTAGAAACAACGTGGATATTCTTCAGTAGGTGAACAGTCCAAGTACACAGCATTCAGACTACAGAGCACAGTTCAACAAGAGAACCACCTGCTCATGGTCTAACATGGCTGGATCTCCTGGGAGTTATTATTAAAACCCAAGGGTTACAACACACAGCATGACCCTGCTTACATCAAATGACACCATCAGCAATGGACAGATTAGTGGCTGCGGGGGTGGGGGTGGGGGGTAGAAGTGGGCGTGGCGATAAAAAGACATGAAAAATCCAGGGGTAACATTTTGCATTTGGTAGGGCCAAGGCTGATACCCTGGCTGTGGCTTTGCCCTTCAGTTTGGCACAGGATTCCTGTTGCCAGAAACTGGGTCAAGAGTCAAGGGGGACCTGCCAGGGACTGCATCTAAATCTACAATGATCTCAAAAATAAAATTTTAAGCCAGGCGGTGGTGGCGCATGCCTTTAATCCCAGCACTCGGGAGGCAGAGAGGCGGATATCTGGGAGTTGGAGGCCAGCCTGGTCTACAAGAGCTAGTTCCAGGACAGGCTCTACAGAGAAACTCTGTCTCGAAAAACCAAATCAAACAAAACAAAATAATAATTAGGAAAAAATAGCAAGGGCCAACTAAATGTCACAGAAGTGGGGGGACCCCAGGATCCCCAGAATTCAGAGTCAAATGTCCCTGTGGCCCTCAGGGAGTGTCATGGACAGGGCACTCGGCTCAGAGCCCTTCCTCAAGGCTAGCATGTCTGACTCAGACAGTCATTTATCTCCTCAAAACCTCTTGGGTAGCTAGGGATGAGAATGTATGAAATAAATTAACAATCACGTTAGGGAAGAAACAAAAGAGGAAATAAAAACGCTTTATGGTCCTACTGCAGGAGCTAGCAGGACAGCTCGAGGGGGAAATCCCAGGGGTCTGGGATCTGGTGGCTTCTGGGGCTGTGGTCCTACTCAAAGAGCAGAATTTTGGGGCACCACGGGAGTGCAGATATGGCCCCCCTGTCTCCACTGTGTGTGCCCGCAGGCCTGGAGACGGGGTCTCTGTGTTGAGCATGGGTTAAAACGTTATTTTCTAAAAAGCCTTTAATGGTTTCCGTCAGAGTTTAGTAAGTTTGTACTGTACTTGAAGAACATGGAGGATTTCTTCACGCCTGGGCCAAAAGCAGATTTCTTCTGTTCCCGTCCTGTTCAAAATGTCCAGGTGAGGTCAGTGCCATGGGTGATGGGAGAGGGAAAAGAGAAGACACTATTAGAGATGAGCCCTGGTGTGAGGTACTAATGTGCCTGTTCTAAAAAAAAAAAAAAAAAAAAAAAAAAAAAGTTATTATCACAATGGTGACCATAGAGAAAACGGAGCTCTTTTGTTGCACTGAAATGCGACTCCAAGCATAAGTGTCCAACTGAAAACACAGTGGCCAAGTGGGGCTTGACCACTGAAAGTCCCAAGTGAGGGACAAAAATAAGGGGCACGTCATGGTTCTGTTTTTTCTATATTAGCAATCTCTAGTTCTGATCACAGGGTTTAAAAGAACTAAGGAAAGAACAAAAACGACGCTCAGCTCCCTTCTTAACCAGAAGAGATCAGCCTCTTGGTCATAGGCCTCTTGTACTTACCTGCTCCACATCTGTGTACAGATCAACACCTGGACCAGGGTTGGCCCAGAGAACCTTCATCCACCTGCCCAGGACCCACCAACATCTTTATGGCTCACCATTATTCTTTTTATTTATCCTGCTTTGACTCCACCATGGGCCTCATTCTTGTCACCTACTCCCTGGCAGGCTCCTACTGTGACCTGGTGGGGGTTACATGCTAGGCCTTTCCCACTGAGACCTCACTCCCTGTTCCTGCTGTGCCACTGTCTTCCTTGTATCATATGGTACCCTAAGTCTTTAAAAGTGCCTGAATGTAGATGGAAGTTCCTATCTCACCCAGCCCACAGCTGTTCAGTCCCAAAGAAACACAGAGGCTTACATTATACACTGTGTGACCTATTAGCTCATGCTTATTACCAACTAGCTCTTACAACTTAAATTAACCCATAATTCATGTCTATATTTAGCCATGTGCCTTGGTACCTTTTCTCAGTAAGGCATTCTTATCTTGCTTCCTCTGTGTCTGGCTGCCTTTCCTATTCCCACAATTCTAGTCTGGTTGCCCTCCTTGTACTTCCTGCCTAGCTACTGGCCAATCAGCATTTATTAAAACAATACGAATGACAAATCTTTACAGTGTACAAGAGCATTATTGCATAGCACCTGATATTGTCTGTCTTCGATAAATATGAAGTGAATGAAGAAGAGAGGAGGGAAGCAGGGCAAAGATGAAGAATCTCATCATACAATGTTTTTGCTTTTAGAACAGTGTCTGAGCACGTTTTACTGAAATCATTTTTAGGAGGTGCTATTCAAACTGAGTAACACCTACACTCAACATTTCAGAATGTACCGTTGAGACTCAGCCCTCCTTTTCCCCATCCCTACACTCTACCCCAGATCCCCAAATGGGTAAAGTAATATGTTGTGTGTAGGCTCCAATTGGCTCATACCTTAAAAAAAAAAATCCCACTTTTAACTCTCTGGCAGAATGCATAGCCATCCAGGCTCATATAATAGCATGGTTATTTCTGGGCAGACGAATCTTGCTTTTGCCCTAACCCCAAAATACACCTGCTGCTTAGTGACAAGATCAAGTGGGGAAAGGGGTCCCATGAGTCAGCCTGGATTGGGGATCACAAACTCAGATGACCATAGGGGGCCAGACGCAGGAGGGAAGCCAGCCTGGTGGGAACTAGAATCACTTAATAGGGAGGACCGTCCCACAGGGAAGGACCGTCCCGCGGGGAAAACTAACCCACAGGAAACATCCTTAGAGCCAGGATGTCAGGTCTGGCGGTTTTCAAGGGAACATGGAGATTCAGATATTTTCATGGCATTTGATGGTTTTTAAGTGTTGATTTCCAAGTCAAACAATGTTAAAATGCCGGGTCCAGACCCCTGTGTGTGGTGGTGACGGAGAGTGCTCAGGGTTGACCGTGGTAGAGCATCCTCAGTCATTGTCGCCCTCCCGTCTCAGGCTAGGGTAAGGGGCTGTCATTACAGAAGGCAGACTTGAACCAACTGACTGGGGAGGAGGGATGTAAACGGAGACCACACTTTCATTTCTGGCAGCCCAGACCGAAATAATCACACAGAAACTATATTAATTATAGCACTGTTTGCCCAAAGATTCATGTGTACTCCTAGCTAGCTCTTATGTCTTGAATGAACCCATTTCTATTACTCTATGTATCACCACGAGGCTGTGGCCCACTGGCAATGTTCTGGCATCTTTCTCCTTCATTGGCTTTTCTTCCCTCCACTTTTAAAATATGTTTAAATTTTTTTTTATTTTAATTTACATTACAGGGCCAGCCAGATATCCGGATAAGAAATTCACTTTTCCTCAGGAGAAAGGAAATACTTCCATGTCATTCACAATTGTATCTCCCACCTTTTTAAAGGGTTTTCTTTAAAAAAAAAAAA
>NW_026067932.1:3644467-3731610 GCF_014885135.2 Alexandromys fortis
TGGTTTTTCGAGACAGGGTTTCTCTATGGTTTTGGAGCCTGTCCTGGAACTAGCTCTTGTAGACCAGGCTGGTCTCGAACTCACAGAGATCTGCCTGCCTCTGCCTCCCGAGTGCTGGGATTAAAGGCGTGTGCCACCACCGCCCAAGATCTCATATTAAAATCATAAATAGCTTTAAAAGCCCCCACAATCTTTACAAATTTAACCACATTAAAATTTCAGTCTCTTTAAAATATCCTGTAGAAAACTTCCTTGAATATGGGATTTAAGATGTTTTAGTAGCATAAGGCTTTTCATGACAGCGAGATGCGTCTGCTCCCGGCAGTACCATACCATTCTACTTCAATACCCAATCTCTTAAAAGTTCGAGTCTTTAACCAGTGGGCTTCTTTACAAACCAAAAGTAAATCAAATACCTTCTTCAAGAGGGAAGAACCAGGGCAACGTCACAATCTGAACCAAGCAAAAACCAAACTCCGACGGTATAAATAACTCAATATTTAGTTATCTGGGATTCACTCCCGATATTCTAGACTCCTCCAAAGGGCTTGGGTCATTTCTCCGGCCCCGCCCTCTGCTGCGTGCGCAGCGTGTCTTCTAGGCTCTGGCTGGCTCCACTCCAGAGCTGCTAACGTTCGTGGTGATCGTCCCACCGCACATCCTGGCCTGGACATTCACCAATAGCCTCTCGAAGGCTCTCTTCATGGTGCTAAGCCTCAACTTCTTTGCACGACCCCTTCAGTCCTGGGCCTTCAACAATGGCCTTTCCCGGCCTCTCCCGGTGCCCTGTCTCAGCTGCTCTCGTGAACCCTTCGTGCCTTCCAAACAAGCGCCACCTGGGTGACATGGACACATTATCAAATCCTGCTGCCAGCACAGGGTACAATCACGACTGCCTCTGAAACAGCTCCTCTCTGCTCCCAAGGAAACACTTCCCGGAGGATTTCACCTCACCGGTGCTGATATCTCTTCTTAATTTCTTATTAAGAAGATCACTGCTAATTTCTTAGCTCCAGCCTACCAGCAGCAATGGTCCCAGTAACGGCTTTAAACTTCCCTCTGAAATTTCACAGGCCAGGCCTCCGTTGTCTGCACCTGCTCTCAGGGTTCTTCTCTTTCCAGCTCCCACGGAACACCCCACTGAGGCCTTAACACTCAACGACTTTTCTAATCCTAAATTCCAAAGTCTTTTCCAAATCTTCAAAAACAAAAACCCCAAACCAAAACAACAACAACAACAAAACCATGGTCAGGTCTGTCGCAGCAATACCCCTCTACGCTGGTACAAATTAGTCTTAGAGTTTCTACTGCTGTGACAAAACACCGTAACCAAAAAGTAAGTTGAGGAGAAAAGGGTTTATTTGACTTACACTTCTAGATCACAGTCCATCACCGGAGGAACGGGAACTCAAGCAGGGCTGGAGCCTGGAGGCAGGAACCCGTGCAGAGGCCACGTAGAGGAGCTGCTTACTGGTCTGTTTTTCCTGGCTTGCTCCGTCTGCTCTTTCACACAACCCAGGACCAATGGCCCAGGGATGGGACCACCTACCACGGGTTGGGCCCTCCCCGTTGGTCACTAATTGAGAACACGCCTTACACCTGATGTTACAGAGGCATTTTTCTCAGCTGAGGCTCCTTCCTCTGATGACTCCAGCTTGTGTCAAGCTGAAACACGAGACCAGTCAGTACAGTGTTCTTGGAACTAGAGCGATGGAGCGTAGATTAAGAATGCGGACAGCTCTTGTGGGTTAGGTCCCAAGTTTAATCCCTCATGCCTCTGTTGGGTGGCTCACACCTGCCAGGGAGATCCAATGTCTCCACACCGGCAGACACTTGCACTAGTGCACGTATCCGCAAACACACGTCTGTCTCACTTTGGGTTTTTACTGCTGTGGAGAGACACCATGACCATAGCAACTCTTACAAAGAAAACATTTAATTAGCGGGGCTCATTTACAGTTTTAGAGGTTCGGTCAGTTATCATCCTGGCAGAGATCATGGTGGCATGAGGGTGGTGACGGAGCTGAGACTGCTGTTACATCTTGCAGGCTACAGATAATCAACTAACACACTGGGTGGTGTCTCAAGCACAAGAAACTTCAAAGCCCACCCCACAGTGACACACCTCCAAAGAGTGCCACCCCCGGTGTGATTATGGGGGCCACATATATTCAAACTACCTCAACACCTAATTAAAACTAAATCTTTAGGGGCTGGAGAGATGGCTCAGTGGTTAAGAGCACTGACTACTCTTCCAGAGGACCTGGGTTCAATCTCCAGCCCCCACAAGGCAGTTCATGACTGTCTGGAACTCCAGTTCCAGGGGATCTGACACCCAAGGCAAAACACCAAAGTGCATAAAATAAAAATAATCTGAAAATCTTTAAACAACAGATGTTGTTATTTCCCTCTTAGGGAAAAAGAAATAGATTACTGGTATCCCTCTAGCAATGGCAGGCGTCTGACAGATGCCTATGCTTTCAACAACATTACCTAGAGACTTGGGCTCTCTGCTTTCCCCAGCTTAGTACTGCTCTACTCCAGTCTTGTTTCAAACAGACGCACACGCAGAGTTGAAAACAGAACAGCAAGGCCCAAGTCACCGTCCTCATTTAGAACTTCATGAGTTCCCTTCTCACGGCTGCATCGTCTCAAACACCTAGCCTCAACCCTTCATCAGTCAGAGCCGTCCTTCAGCCCTGCATCTGTGGTCTCTAAGGGTGAGCAAGCAATTCCTCATATTCAGTAGTTGGGAGCTGGTGGGAGCCCCTCATTCCACCTCCCAGAGTGTCACAGAGATCGTGCGGTGAACGTTGGCTGGGATTGCACGCCTTCGATGGAAAGGTATCCAGAGAAAGTCCTTTCTAACCTTTGCAAAGACTTTCCATTCTTGAACCATCAAAAGGAAGGGGCTCCCATTGGCTGGTTCTACCCATGTGTCTGCTCCGTCATCTCGTTTACTCTTCTAGAAGGGTGAGACACAGGCACTGAGCAAGGTCTCTGGCAAGGCTGTTTAGAGGTGTAACCAAGTGGGCACTATGCAGAGCCTAGTAGTTATAAGAGCACCCTGGCCACTGCTCAGGTTCCTCATGAAACCAGATGGACAGGGTAATGGGCAACTGTATATTATTTATTAATGAATATATTGCATATAATATAAAAATGTCGTTATATAATCACACATTAATATTAATTGATAGATTAATGGACAAATATATGTATATGGATAGGGTCATCTAAATGGTCCTGGTAGTGTACCCCTGAAATCCCGGCTGATTGGGAAGCTGAAGCAAGGTATTGAAGGTTTGCTGGAACAACAGAGTGAGTTCCAGCCCAGCCTGAGCAATATAGCAAGGCACAATTTAGACACGGAAAGTAAGAAAAACAAATGCTGGGGACGTAGCCAAGAATTTCATACCTGGGGAAGTGGGGAGGGGTCTCCTAGTATGAAGCACCTTCAACCTTAGACTTTTAAGTAGAAGAGGCGACTAGAGCCAGAATCTGTTTGAAACACATATTTTGGATTATGAACTTAGTGTCTCAAGTGATCCCAAGAGTCTTTTAGATATTAGATATTGAAACTCATTCAGCTGAGTTTCCTTGAACACAGAAGGTTCAAGAAGGATGACTGACCACATAAGAATATGAGCCCCATCCCTGCTCCTGTGATTTTTCTCAGTACAGAGCTTACATTTATTAGTGACATGAGATTCTGCTCTGGAGTTTGAGGACAAAAACTGCCAACGATGAATGCAAGCTGATTGTCAAATGCACCCCAGCTGAGATGTTGAATGTGGGTGAAGGGGGTGAAGGGTTTCTTACAACGAGCAAACAGGAGGCACATAGAAAAATACAGCTCACTTACTCCTGACATTGTTTTTCTTCTTTTCAGCTAACTCCTCTACTTCTGCATCTACAACTGAGAGAGCCTTTCAGAGAGAGGCTATGCTCTGAAATCTAGACAGGTGCAATCCTTGACAGCCATGTCATTCGCTTTAAAAATCTGTTCATATTGAGTTACCTGTTGGTAAGGTTATTCCCACTTGGCCTTTGCCGGGCACAAGAAGTCACAATGGGAATGGGCTGAGGAAAAAGCGGCCCCTCTTACCTCTTTACCGCCTGGACTTCCATGCTTGCTTTCTTGAGCTCCGTTGTCATATGGAGTTTGTTTATTGTTTCCTGTGCTGCCCTGAAAGGGAACACGCATCTATTAGTTATTCATTTGTTTTTCTGAAAAAAATGAAGCAAGCAAGCAAAGACTGTGGTGGGGGGGGGAGGGTGCGGCTAGGGTGGAGACACTAACATTTTAAGAGCGTCTACAGATCTCTGGTCATTTTCACGGAGGAACTCTTCAAAGGCTATGGCGTCAGCTTGGAGCTTTTTCTCGGCTTTCCTGAGTTGATTTTCCTTCATGGCTATGAGCTTTTCAAACCTTTGAATTGTGTTTCTCTTGGTTGACACTGCATACTAGGAATATCGAAAACAAGAGCGGGTCAAGAACATTCCGTCACGTGTTACCGATAGGTTTCAGCAGAACCTCTGAAAAGGCTAGGGAGTGGGTCCTGCTGCAAGATGTTCACTTGCTTTAGAAGTAATAATGACGTGCACAGAGCTGGGACTTTATCTCATGCTGGAAGATTGCTTTGCGGGCAGTCAGGAGGGAAGTGAAGTCTTCTCACTAGCGTTTATGAAGAGACTTTGTGTTCTTCTAAAATGGCTGCTCCCTACCTGCCAAAACACAGGTGCTTTTCAAAGAGTAGGTCCATCTGTTACCCAGGATTTGGGGCCCCAAAGAAACCAGGCTGTCTATAGCTCCCAGACCCCCCATCTTTTCCTGTGACAGGAGAAGTAAGTTTCAACTTAGGGTGCAATGATGGATTTCTCCAAGTTGGCCTGAGGGTGTGGGTTATTCAGCCAAACCCAGAGAGATCTGTTTAGATTCTCAAGTGTGAATTTTGACAACTACCTTTTTTTTTTCTTTTTTTTTAGTGCAGCATATGAGATCTGATGCCACATGGACTTATCCCCATTCCCCTTTGTATGCATGTATATATTATAGGAAGATTCTACAGTGGCAGGTTTCAATATGACTTCCTCCATAGGCCTTAAGTGTTAATACCCCCCCCCCCCGCTAGACACCCCATGTTAGAAAATAAAAGCCCAACGCCAGGAGTGTGCTACTCTTTTTGAGTTGTTGATCACTAGGGTCTCATTGACCCCTCAAATAGTATGGGCTATTGCCGTTGTCCTTGGTTACCCTCCAGAACTAAGACCCTGTGTTAGCTAGGTTGTTGTCAACTTGGGACAAGCTAGAGTTATCAGAGAGGAGAGAATTTCAATTGAAAAAAAAAAAAAAAGCTTCCCTAAGATTGGCTTGTGGGCAAGCCTATGAAGCATTTTCTTGATTAATAATTGACATGGGAAGACCCAGCTGACTGTAAGTGATGTCACCTCTGGTAGGTGGTCCTGGATGGTATGAAAGAACATGCTGAGCAAGTCTTAGGGAGCAAGTCAGGAAGCAGCACTCCTCCAAGGCTTCTGCTTCCGTTCCTGCCTTGCCCCAGTTCCCAAGCTAATTTCCCTCAGTCTCAGTGATGGACAGTTACCTGGACAAGTAAGGTGAGAGGAACCCTTTCCTTTCTCGTGGTCATGATGTCTTATCACAGCAGTAGAAACCTGACTGAGACAGACAGCAACACTGAAGACACCGACGTGGAGAAATTCAGCTGGTACAGACCCGGAGGTTTCACCCCTTCTAGATAACTTTCATAATGTTGGAAAGAGCTATGCATGACAGCGGAGGAGAGAAACAACCACCACTCTTATCCAGCTATGAACCCTAGGAGCTACAATAATGACTGGCCTGGCAAGATACGCTTACTGGTGCAATAGTGGCATGGATATTATTTGAGTAACCAAACACTTTCAGATTGGACCTAAGGTCTATTTCACTGCGTAGAGAACCCTTATTTAACCCTGCTGTTGGGGTCAAGAACTTGTGACTAGATAGGACCTAGGGGATAAGTTACTACTATTATTTTGCTAAGTTGATATAGCATTAAAACAACTCCTGTCTTTGTGTGATAGTTTGAATATAATTGGCCCCCATGATCTCATAGGAAGTGGCACTATTAGGAGGTGTGGCTTTGTTGGAGTGGGTGTGGCCTCACTGGAGGAAGAGTGTCACTGTGGGGGTGGGCTTTGAGAGTCTTTTTCTAGAGCTTCACTCAGTGTGACAGTCAGTAGACTTCCTGTTGCCTCTGAGTCAAGATGTAGGACTCTCAGCTCCAGCACCACGTCTGCCTGCACGCCGCCATGCTCCCCTTCATGATCGTAATGGACTGAGCCTCTGAAACTGTAAAAGAGCCCCCTCAATTAAATATTTCTTTTATAAGAGTTGCCGTGGTCATGGTGTCTCTCCACAGCAATAAAAACCCTAACTAAGACAGTGAGGGTTACTACTGTGGTGATGAAATATCATGGCCCAAAGCATCTTGGGGAGAAAGGATTTATTTCAGCTATGCCTCCACATAACAGCTCATCACTAAAAGCAGTGAGGAGCGGGAACTCAAGTCGGGCAGAATCCGGGAGGCAGGAGCTGATGCAGAGGCCATGGAGGATGCTGCTTACTGGCTTGCTTCCCATGGCTAGCTCAGCCTGCTTTCTTATAAAACCCAGGACTACCAGCCTGAGGGTGGTTCAACCCAAAACAGGCTGGGCCCTCCCACACCAATCACAGGTCAATCACTGATTAAGAAAATGCCTACAGGCTTACCTACAGCCAGATTTTATGGAGGAATTTTTTTTCTGTGACTCCCTCCTTTCTGATGAGTCTAGCATGTGTGTCAAGTTCACTTGGAAGCAGCCAGCATAAGTCCCAATGGCATATTGCTATGCCCAGAGATCAGTGTACCTCTCAACTGTCATCAGAGAAGCGACTTCTTATAATAGACGGTGATAAACATAGAGACCCACAACTGGTCAACAAGCTGAGAATAAGAGACTGTGGAATTCTCAACCTTGCACAGAGCTCCCGAGGCTGAGGATCATTGTGGAAGAGCAGGCAGTGTAGATGATGTCAAAAACACAGTCTTTTCCAGACACAACCGGCAAAGCGCACCGATGGACTCCCAGCAATCGCGTAAGACTTCGCAAATGCAAACAAAGCAAAACCACAGCATGGAGGACCGACCTCCGGAGAGAGGAAGAGGGATTCTTCTTTAATGGTGTGACTCTTGGTCAGTCAACCACATCCAGGCCAGGTCCCACATCCAACAAAAGTTGGGCAACACAAATCGGACTCAACAGGTTTAAAGCAAAAAAAGGAAAGACCGTGAAAGTGGAAGAATAAGGGGTGAAAGCTGATCTGGAATGAGTTGGGGTGTGTGTGACATTATCAAAATCCATTGTGAAAAAGTCTCAAAGGATAACAGTCATGCTATTGAAAAGGATACATTTTGGATATAGACAAATGCTCTTTCCACATTGGTTGAGATGATTACGTGGCTTTTCATTTCTAATCTGTTGCTACGTGTTGTACTTAGCCATTTTCAAATGTTAAGCTGCTTTTACATGCTTAGGATAAGCCCCAATTAGCCCTAATAGATTATCCTCACATATTATTGGATTTGTTAAAAATTGCTTGGAGTGCTTGCTTCTACCTTCCTTCCTCTTTAAACATTTATTATATTTAGTTGGTTAGTTGGTTAGTTTAAGTGCATGGGACAGGGATACATGGGGGTCAGAGGACAACTTGTAGAAGTTGCTCCTTCCTCCACGCAGGTCTCAGATACTGAGCTCAGGTCACCAGGCTTGGAGCCATGTGCCTGTACCCACTAGGCCATCCTGTGCACCCGTTCTTGTCATACCGAGTGCTGGGAATGTGCCTCCTTCTTACTCAATTTTATGTAACGGGGTCTGTAAAATTAGAATGGCTTTCTCTTAAAATGTCTGGTACACTTAGCCCGAGAATGTGGGGGGTTTTTTTCTTTCTTTTGCCAACTAGCACAATTTTTATAATGTTATGAAGCTGTTTATCTACGTTCTCCTTGGACAAGCTTTGTTAGCTTGTAACTTTGCAGAAATTCATTCTGTCCATGTCAAATTATCGGCATAAAATCATAGTATAAAAGTCACAATACAGGAGCACTTACATTCTAAATGAGGCTCTCACACCCTAAGTCTGCCACAAATAAAACCTTTAAAAAAGGAAGGGGGCATTAGAGAGATGGCTCAGAGGTTAAGAGCATTGCCTTCTCTTCCAAAGGTCCTGAGTTCAATTCCCAGCAACCACATGGTGGCTCACAACCATCTGTAATGAGGTCTGGTGCCCTCTTCTAGCCTGCAGGCATACACACAGACAGAATATTGTGTACATAATAAATAAATATTTTTTAAAAAAGGAAGGGGTGGGGGCAGAGAAAAGGGGGTGAAAGGAACAAGGCAAGATGCCATGGGACCAATTCAGTTTTTGGAAATTAAGTTACTCATCCCCAAGTCCACCCTCACTACTGACACCAACAGCAAATTTGAGCCCCTCATGTAGCCTCAGGTTTCTGGGAGATCTCACAAAACCCCTGGGCCAGAAGAAGAGCCCCCTGAGGTAAGGTTTAGAGCAGTGGCTCTCAGCCCCCCTAATGCTGAGGCCCTTTAACAGCTCCTCATGCTGGGGTGACTGCCACCCACAGAGTTATTCCGCTGCTCCTTCATCACTGCAGTTTTGCTACCGTTGCAAATCGTAATGTAAATATGCGACATGTGACCCCAAGGGAACCACGGGTTTAGAGACGCTCCAGATACAAAGCTTCAGGAACCCCCTCCCCCACGGAGCCGGCCTCCGATTCCATTCCTGCATCTGTAATGATAAACATGGCTATGGCCAACCAGGGAATCAACTGAGCCTCACTGGCTGGAGTTTCCAATGACGCTTCGTTCCACAGACATGATTGATTGACTGACCTGTCTTCAGTCCCCAGACCTCTCGGTATGACCCCAAACCTCCACAGTGTTGGTTTTTCTGGCATGGCCATCCTAAGACTGGTAGGCGTGGCCACCTTCGCCTTAAAGACATCTTTAGGAGATGTGACATTGGTTCTGCCTTCTAGAAAACAGGACCAGAGCCAGACATTTCTTGGGCAAGGTCAGTTTTTTTTTTTTTTTTCCAGCAACAGTTTGAGTGATAAGTTGACTTTATTCTATCACTTGGGGAACATGTTATCAACCTGCTTGGGGGTTTTAGAAAAAAACGCCAGAGCAGTGGACAAAGCCCATTTACTATAACCGCACTGAAATCCTAGAGAAACTGCCAAGTGCCATTACATTAGCTCCATCGTCAAGGTTTCATGCTGAGGACAAAATCCCAGGCAGGAACTGATATTAGCAAACAAAGGCGTGGGGTTCTCGTCACAGCCGTAGGATATAGCTTATGTGAGCTCTGTTGACTGCAGCTGGTCTCATAGGAAAGCATTAACTCTGGCCTGTATCCCAAAATATGTGCTATGAAATTAGGAAAGATCAGATATATTTTCCCTTACTCATTAGCGTTCAAGACCTCAACAGAAACAGACTGTCATGAGCACAGTGTCTCTGCTCTATCCGTGCTAAATTAACATGGATATATGACTAATGAAGAATATTATTGTCATGTGACCTGGGTTCCAGCTCAAGGTTACTGATGACGGGATAAAAACCCTCTGTTATTGTATAAGACGCTTCAAGAACTTCCCTGGTTGGCTAGGCTGTGTGTTTACTGTTAACAGCTGCAGCTGGTACCACAGGTGTGCTCCACAGAGCTGAGGGGCTGGTTGACCAAACACCTTTGCTCGTGCTTCTAAACCCTGCCTCGTGGGGGCTCTTCCAGCTGACTTTTATATTTCCTTTCCTTGTAACAAGTCATTTCTCTCTGGTATTGAGTGGGTATAGAGAGAGCTGGACGATTCCAGAATGTTCTGGTTTCCATCATAGTCAACACGAATATCAGAAAATTCTAAGTCAAATAGGCTTTTTGAGGGCTACTGGGGGCTATTCTCGGACTGAAGGGAAAAAGAGCTAATGGGGCCCAATGTCCTCTAGAAATACAATCCATTTCCTGGGTTACTAGTATAGATTATTTAAATATAAGTTCTCCAATGGGAGGGAGTTTGGTAATGCCTAGCACATAATAAAAACTCAATAAATATTGTTCAAGAGAATAAGCGTAGGAACGAGCCACTCTGTTCAGCCAATAATAGATTTAGAACATGTTATGGAAAAACACAGCGCCGGGCTAAGTATCTGACAAGGCTATGCAAGAAGTCTCCTGGCTAACGGGAGAAAAATGTTACATTTAATACCTCCAGTAGAAATCTGTCTCTCTGGTCATTAATAAACTCGTGCACAGTCCTCTTTCTGTCCGCGCCTGGAGAGAAACAGACATAGGTTTAGTCGGCTAGCTCTCAGCGATACTGCACAGAACGTGAGCTGGCCAAGTCATCATATATGCTGTGCATCCAGACAGTAGGGTTTCCTGGCACTCCAGAGCTGCCGCAAGAGTGGCTACCACTTATTGTGTATCTTCGAACAGTTCGGAGGGCTGGTTAGGGATTTTAAACATGTGTGAAACCGACAGAATCTGGTACAGAATGCAGTCTCTCGCTAACGACAGAGATAGAAAATACTGCCTAAACAGGCAATGGGTCTGTACCGCCTTGGGGGGGGGGGGCGGCGGCTACGTCTCTCCAAAGGTGCCCTGGTTCCCACCTCTAACTGGGAGCGAAGAGTGAGCCTGCTCTCTCTTTGTGCCTCAGTTTCCTCGTCTGTGTGAAAACTGTTCTTCTACCCTCAGCTCATGGTCATTTCCGTGTTCTGGCCATGAAACAGGCATGGAGCTGTGTGGCTTCCAAGAAGAAGCTTCACGAGCCCTTAGTTGCAGCCCCTGAGATATTCCAGACGGCGACCGTTCCTTCGGCAGGGACCCAAAGGGAAAGCGACCGAGAAGTAAACCTCTGGGATTGGAAGCCCCTGAAATTTCAACATGGCTTGTATTTGTTATGAAAGCACAGGGTGGCCCCTGTAAGAACAACCCTCTTTCCCACAGCAGCATTGGGAAAAGGAAACAGGGCCGCAGAATATAAAACACACAGTAGTTTCTCGATAACTATTAGCTCAGATAACTATTGTTCAGACAACACACTTGAAATGAATCATTTCGTGTTGCAATCAATCATAAAAGCAGTACTAATTATAACAGTCATTAGCTACTATCCATTGGGAGGTAGCCAATGGAATTGGGCAGGCTTGGACTCGAACTCTGCATTTGCTTAGAGATTTGGGGTGCCTCAACCTCACTGAGACATTTTCATCTGCTTTGGGCAAGTTCCCCCATGCAGCTGCAGGCCAGCAATAAACACTTTCTTTTTGGCTTTAAGAATATCTGTGTCGACAGGTCAGTGGTGGCACATGCCTTTAATTCCAGCAGAGGCAGGGGAGGATCTCTGAGTCTGAGGCCAGCCTGGTCTACAGAGTGAACTTCAGAACATCCAGGGTCACACAGAGGAACCCTATCTCCATCCATATCTCCCCATCAAACAGAGTGTCCGTGATGCGCCCTCTGGCGGTCTTATCTCGAAATAGCTTGCTGTCTCTAGCCACCAGTAAATCTCCCCAACCGAGGACGCACGCACGCATTTTAAAGCGAAGAGAAGAGTAGCGTGGGCTTACCTTCTGTCAGTCTGAGAATAAGAGTGGGGTCTAGCCCCAGGTCTTCATAGGAGCCGCCGCCTCCTTCCGCGTAGAACGTCAGCTGGCTGAGGTGCGAGCGGCTCTTCATGCGAGATGAAAACGTCGTCTTCTGGTGGATTTTCATGTTGCGGCTCATGAGTCTTTCCTGCCCAGGGCGCAAAAGTGCAGAAGGAGCTTTGGTACGGCAAAGCACTACGTTGTTACGATCGGGATAGTAGGCAAACAAACAAGACGTTTGGCCTTAGGCAGCCTGGGAGCTGCCCTGGAAGCGGTGAGCACGCATCCCTTTCCTTGTTAGGTGGAGACAAGGAAGACCGTGTTTGAAAGGTGGGGCCTTTAATAAACTACCTCAGAGACAGGAAAACGTCTTTCCAGGGGAATCCCAAGAGGTTAGCTTGTCGGGACTGGAAACACAAGAGGGGACGGAGCTCCACGGGAGGTGGTGAGAGCCCACCCCTTGGATTTCCTTCAGGTTCTTTCAGTTTAATATTATGTTACGCTCAACAAAGGCTCGCCAACACCTGGAGAAAAGCCAGACCAGATGGAGATACTGCAGTGTTTCTAGATATATTACTCATTTTATTTAGGGTTAGGAGGGTCCTTTAACCAGTGACCCTTGGGAAGAAAACGTGAACCTCAGGCTCACTGCTGATTAAACTTCACTACAAATCACTCTAAAAATGATCCTCTTCCCCTCTCCACCCCTTCTCTCTTCTCTTCTCTCCCAGAAGCACGTATAGACTTGTTTATCCATAACTGCTTTGACACCTTTGGGGTCATTCCTAAGGACTCAAATCCTGTGACCACAGTGACTTCTCTGTTTCTCCCCCTCCTGTCCTCTCTTTTCTCATCAACAGGGCAGACGGCTCTGTCTCCTTTACCAGTCTCTGATGCTCTGACCTGTCTGTCAGTTCTAAGGTGTCCCCCGTGGTGAGACGCACTTTTATGTTGTGTCTGGCCCATGATGCACGACATGCCATCTGTGCAGGCTAGTCCCGGTTTCAGAAATGTAACAATATGCAAAGTGTATCTGTCAGACCTGGCATGCTAGCGGTACCGGAGTAGCTGCCTTCCCCCACTAGGTGGCGATCTCTGAAGGTCCCCGCTTACCCCTGTCCTCTGCATGCCCAGTCTTCCCAGAACGGTCCAGATGACCACATACCAGGAACATCAATATCTCTTTTTTAAGTCCTAATTGTCCTATAACCCACTCTGTAGACCAGGCTGGCCTCGGACTCACAGAGATCCGCCTGCCTCTGCCTCTCAAGTGACATGTGTCACCCAGCCCAGCCCCAAGACCGTGTCTTAACCCACACAAACTGATAAGAAGTATGGCTCAAAGCACGTGACCCTAACCTTTGTGGGACCTTGAGCTTAATAGGAACCTTACCTTTTTCTTCGCGGCCACCTCATTTTCTTTGAAAAGGAAGAGATCTTTGAAAAAGATCTTGTAGGGTCGTTCCTTTCTGATTGTATCATCTTTTATTCTATCTGAAAGAAGAGAAAGAGGGGGGAGAAGGAGGCGAGGGAGGGAAGGAAGGATTTGTTAGCTCATCTAATAAGTAAGTAGGCTTGTTAAGTCTCCCATCTGCTGGGATAGGGAATGGGACCGCAGGGGTCTCTGAGAAGGTGGAGCGCAGCTGCATCCTGCTCTGGCCTTCACGCTGGGCTGGGCTCTACCACCAGCTTTTCTGAGTCTCCGGCTTGTAGCGCTCTCTATAGTTACACGAGCCCCTTTATCACAATATTTTGCCTTCCCACTGATGCTGTATCCTGGATCAAACAAAGACCGTGAGCTTGCCTGAGCCCATCCTGTGTCCCCTACCACAGAGCAAGGACGGATCCCAGATACCCAAAGGACCTGCTGATACTAATTTGAATGCTCAAAGGAAAGTAATTGGCAGGTTAGGTTTAGGCCACCCACATACTCTTCCTCTGGTCTCCTATAAGACTACTAGTTGCATTTTTCGGGGGCACCGTTTTGATTTTTGAGACAGTCTATCAATGCAGCCCCTGGCTATTGTAGAACTCACCACATAGACCAGGCTAATCTCAGATTCATAGAGACCTGCCTGCCTCTCCCTCCCAAGTCCCGGGATTAAAGGCTTGCACCACCATAAACGGCATTTGAGACCGACCATAAATCCACAATATTTTCTTTTGTTTATTTTCCTTATCTTTTTGAAAACATGTTCCTATTTTCACGTTCTGGATAGGCGATCTTTGGGGGCGAGATTGAAACTGCACCCTGAATAACACCTTACCCGCAACGTTCACTAGAATCCACCCTTAGCCTCCTGCCCAATCCTACTGCAGGCTATAGAGCAACGTGAACCTTGGATCTACAGCTTGTCACTTGGGCATCTGAGGCATTAGCTGCACCCAGCTTACTCCAAGCTCAAGATAAAAAATACACATAACAAGTAAGGGGTTTTATAATACAAGTAACCCTAGCCCTGACCAAAACTTCTCAGCAGGACGTACAAATCCTTTTTTTTTTTTCTTCTTATGCTGCATGTAGCTTTCTCCCTTGCACTCTGGCCAGCACAGAGCCCAACAGTACCAGGCAAATAGCGAGAACACATTGATTGCTTGATTCTTACCTCCAGTACTCGATGTCTGAAAAAACTGGGATGTCATTTTGTCTCCTGGTCCTGTCCAAAGAAAACGAAATACACCATTTAGAAACCCTTCAGACACAAGCGAATAGACTCCACACAAAATGTATACCCAGAATAAAATCATAAACGGTCTGTCTATAGGGGCTGGACCCACAACTCATCCACTGAGAGCTTGAACCGCTCTTTCAAAAGAATTGAGTTGGGATCTCAGCATCCACGTTGGGCGATTTACAACCGCCTGTAGCTTCAGCATCGCAGGCTCCAGCGTCGTTTTCTGGCCTCTTTAGGCACCTTCATTTACAGGCACGCATGCACGCGTGCGCTCATACACACACACATACACACACTTAAAAACAAAAGAAATATTGCGACATTTTGGTTGTGAGCCTATCCTTTAATGACTGATCCATTCCTCCAACCTGAAAAGCAAAGACAAATTTTTAAAAACAAAGCAAAACAAAACCTGTGTACATTGCATAGACGTGACTAAATTCAGCTGCCAGTGGCTTCTCAGCAACTTTCCTGGCTTCTAAAACCATGACCACACAAACTCCTGTGCCCAGCAATTCCAATTCTAGGAATTTACACTCCAGAAAATAACCAACCCCGAGAGCAAAAAACCATATGCGCCAGAGTGTGTTTGGTACCATTTAATAACTTGGAAATGCATGTCTTCAGGTCACAGCCGACTTCTAATGCAGCGGTCCTCAACCTGTGGGTCGCGACCCCTTGACAGGGTCAAGGAACCCTGTCACAGGGGTCACCTAAGACCATCGGGAAGCATGATTCATAGCAGCAGCAAAATTACAGTTATGAAGTAGCAATGAAAACAGTTGTATGGTTGGGGATCACCACAACACGAGGAAGTATATTAAGGGGTCGTGGCCTTGGGAAGGTTGAGAACCATGGCTCTAAAGGCTGAGAAACACCAAGAGCTCAGAACTTCCCGCCACTTACAGCCGAGGAGTGGGATGGGGGCCATCATCCTTCAGAGGTGGTACAGGTGCACCGATGAAGAACGTGGAGTCTTCTTACACTCACCAACCTCCCCACCACTGAAAAGGGACAATAACAGTGGCGTCCTTACGGGGTTCACAAGTTAACGCTTCCAGTCCGTGGTAGCCAAGTGCGAACGAAGGCTCACGTACACGTGTGCACATGGAGAAGAATGTCCTAAGAAGATGACAGGTGTATCTGGTGTGTGTGTGTGTGTGCGTGTGTGTGTGTGTGCATGCGTGTGTGTGTGCATGCGTGTGCGTGCGTGCATGCGTGTGTGTGTGCATGCGTGTGTGTGTGCATGCATGTGTGTGTGTGCATGCGTGTGTGTGTAAGGAGGTCCGTGGTACTTGGACACAGCAAGCAAAGGGATGATGGATCGATGAGGCCAGGGAGAAACAAAGATGCCAAGTTCTAGGTTATGAAGCATGGGCAAGTTTTTTACCCCGAGAAATGGGGAATTAATTGGTCAGTGACTCACTCTGACTGCTGAGCTAAGGAAGAACCATAAAATTCGGCTGAATTCACACAGAGAACTCTTAGGAGTCAGAGGGGTCCCTTGGGAAGGTAGTAGAAGTGCAAGAATTCTTTCTAGGTATATTTTATAAGCACCTAGTGGCCTCGCTGGTGGCACAGATGTAGCGTGTCAAACAGAGAGCTGCGGCCACGAACAGACAGAGATTGGGGCAGGGGCAACTGGGCAGGCAGAGCTTCTGTTTGGAGTGTGGTACATTCAAGGCATCCATCGGGCCACCCAAGGGGCACAGAGACATGATATACTGGTCTTCAAAGGAGCACCACGCTGGCTTGTCCAGTCACTCCTCCCACACAACACACAATCTCGTGCAGTCACATTCTTATTCTTGGATGAACAGCCTCCCAAGGACAGCGGAAAAGCACAGGGGGAAACCACAGCCCCAGGGGCCGTGGGGTCTGACTCCAGAAGGACTCTTAAACCTAAGCCTGGAACTAGGCCCAAGTCCCTTCCTTCTGCGTAGACCCTTTTACACGACGGCTCTTATACAGCACGCGCTTGTGGGAGGTGAGTGGGAACTGATGACTCATGAGTCCTCCAATGTAGATAATTGTCTAGGTCTGTCTCTGCCGCACCCTGTCTGACAACATTTCAGAAGAGTCGAGGCGACAGGCCTTTGTGAGACACCATGAGTGACGTCCCCGAAGCCCGGTTGGACTGGCAGTGCAAATCCATGTGCAGATTCTCTACTTTTAAGACTCTTGGGAAGTGAGTTTCATAGGTCCAACCACAGAGTTCTAGACTAATTTTAAATACAATTAGCCAGAGTGTTCATTACCAGACACTCACTGCTGGAAGCAAGCCTGCATTGAGATTTCATAACTCTATGCCTATAACCCAGTGAAAATGAATTTTCAGATCCCCTTAGTGCATGATAAACATACATATTACATAGATTTTATTTTAAAGCGTATATATCAGCATATATACACATATACGTACACAGACACACACTGTGTGTGTCTCCCCCACATTCATATAAGGATCAGGTCGATTCTCCCTGACCCAATACCTTTCCAGGTTTCTCCCCACCCACCTTGGGCAAATACTAGGAGGAAAAGCTGCGAACTGTGGCCTTGAATGGTGTGGCTCTACCTGAGCCAGCACTTCGCTGTTTGCCCAGAGGCCGGGGACCCACAGGTCCTTGGCCTACTCTCCCGGGCTGCCTCTTTTAATTAGGTCAGAACTGGGGCAGAAAGATGAGGAAATGCCTGTCAGCTTGACCTTTGCCCTGCTGGCGTCAGGACGGTGCCTGTGTGTGTGGACTTTTCTGGTGACGTTTCTGATAGCTCCTCTGGCAAACTGAAACACTTAACTAAGGGTCAGGGGTCAGGTAGAAGGGAGTCCCCGTGTGTGTCAGGCGATGTGAGAGCAACTTCGGAAAGTCAGCGTTATGGGGTTGCTGCTCAGTACTAAGACTTTTGGAGCTTTCAAAATAGTTTTAAATGGCACGCACGCATGCATGCATGCGTGTGTGTGTGTGCGTGCATGTGTGTGTGTGTAGTGTACAAAGCGCAGTGTCTGTAGAGGGTGTCAGATCCCCTGGAGCTGGAGTTACGTGTAGTGGCAGTCGGACTGATGAGGGCGCTGGGGACTGAACTTGGCTCCTTTAGAAGAACAGTAAGGGCTCTTAGCATCTGGGGCTCTCTAATGCTCAGCTTTTCGATCCTTAAGCTTCCCATGTCTGCAAACCCATGTTTGCAAGTCCCTCTCAGGTGATGCCTCCTTCGATGGTTAATCAGATACATTCAAGTGACCCCTTGACATAAATACCCGTGGAAAAGATGTATGATTTCTTTTAACGCGTCCCAGGAATACACAAGCCATAAACACAGTACGTGGTTGATTCTGTAAAGCCAGGGGAGAAACTGTACTATAGCCTGAAGTCCAATCCTTCACTGACAATCAAGGCAAACAGCATGAAAATCCACTAGCGACAATGAAAATGTCCACAACTCATTTATAGGTGAGTGCTGGCCCAAGTGACTTACATTTTATCGAAGGCCAAGGAAACCCACAAGCTAGAAACAAGTGTGCCTACCTAAGGCTAAGAAAACCGCACCTGGGGGAAATTTTAAACAGATTTCCTGAGGTCAGCTCAGACGAGAAATAACAGAAGTAGGAGCAAGACACGTTTGTTGAACCCCAATTTGAACCCTTCCTTTGTATCTGTAATGGCTTATATCTGCCAGTGTGGTTTGTCTGCCAAATGTAACAAGTTGGCAGAAATTTTACAATATAAAAATTCAGTAATTCCCTATGCATAAGTGACTATGTTTCTCTCCATTATTTCTATTTTTTCTCCCCCTTTCTTTCTCTCTCTCTCTTCCTCTCTCTCTCTTTCTCTCTCTCTCTTTCTTTCTCTCGCTCTCTCTTTCTCTCTCTCTCTTTTTCTCTCTCTCTTTCTCTCTCTCTCTCTCTTTCTTTCTTTTTATATAGTGTCAGACTATGTAGACCAGGCTGGCCTCAAACTCCAGAGTTCTGCCTACCTCTGCCTTCTGAGTACTGGGATTAAAGATGGCTAATTTCTAATTTTTTTTTCATCATGAGTTGCGTGTGGTTGTGTTTCTACGTCGTGAGTAGCCTTTGGGTCTTCCATCACATTGTCTCCCTATTTTCTAACCTCCTTTTGTGTTTTCTACCCCATCTCCCTTTTATTATAGGACAAGGGTGGAGCTAAAGGAGATTGACTGCTGACTTGTAATGTAAAGACACTTCGCTGACTGCTTTATAGTGGATTTAAGGCAACCCCAAATCAACCCTTGTGTTTCGCAGAATAAGCCTGTTTTCATGGTATAGTTTTCTGTCATTTTTTCCCCTTTCTTTCTATTGTCGTGTTTGCTGAGCACAGATGTCTTTGCTTGAAATGTACCATAGAAACCAAATAAAATAAGTCTGGTGGTATATGCCTTTAATCCCAGCCCTGGTGTGTGTGTGTGTGTGTGTGTGTGTGTGTGCGTGTATGTGTGTGTATGGGGGGGGAATGGGTGGCCAGAGACAGTTGGATCTCTGAGTTAGAAGATCTTGGTTTACACAGAAAGCTCCAGACAGCCAGGGTTACATAGTGTGAGACTTTGTCTCAAAAAAAGAATGTGTGTGTGTGTGTGTGTATGGGGGGGAATGGGTGGCCAGAGACAGTTGGATCTCTGAGTTAGAAGATCTTGGTTTACACAGAAAGCTCCAGACAGCCAGGGTTACATAGTGTGAGACTTTGTCTCAAAAAAAGAAAGAGGAAAAAGTCCCCAAAATATATACATACAAGTAACATTATACAGACTAAGCAAGTTGTATTTATGTATTTAGAAATACACACACACACCATATAGATGTAACAAGAAGATAAAAGAGGACATGAATTTGAAAGGGAACAAGGGTGGTTTGGAAAGAGGGAGGGGAAAGGGGAAATAATGTAATTATAATAAAAAAAGAAAATATTTTTAAAAAGCAAATCGGAACAAATCTGATTCAAAAGTGCTGCCAGCCTTTCTTAAACAAACCGGAGGGCTGGAGAGATGGCTCAGAGGTTAGGAGAACTGATTGCTGTTCCAGAGGTTCTGAGTTCAATTCCCAGCAACCACATGATGGCTCACACCCATCTATAATGAGATCTGGTGCCCAGAACACTATATACATAAGAAATAAATTTTAAAAAAAAAGGATGCTTTCCACAATCTTGAGCACAGCATGTGTAGAGGCTATCAGACTCAGGTGGAGTGGGTGAGGGTGGAGTGAATGTGGCAGACACCCAGTTTAAATCTGATTTTACCTCAACGGGTTTGGATCACAGTTGAGACCTATGCTTCACGAAGGCTGTAGGGACAAAGCAGACAGAGGCGCCAAACCGAGACCCTGCGTCTCAGCTCCATCCTTCCCTGCCCCAGGTCCCCTTCATCTTGGGGACCGCCTGGTAGCAGGACCCTAGAATCGAGCTGGCCAACCGAACAGTGCGCGGCACCCGCAGCCCTGCTTGGACGGCCGCGCGGACGCAGGACCTGCTCGGGCACCGTCAGCCCTCCGCCCCGTGCCCCTGTCGCCTCGCGGGCACAGCTCGCTCACGCTCATCTGCTCCTGCGGTCCCACCGCAGTTCGGATCCACGCTCCCGCATAACAGTGTGTCTCTGTCTCTGTGTTATCTCTGTCTTCCTCTAACACACACACACACACACACACACACACACACACACACGTCTGCGCAGAGTCCTCTCCTAAGTCTCTACCCCAGGTCGCCGGGCAGAGTTTTCCCCCCACGGTCGTCCCCTGTGAGCGCCCAAACCGACTACACTTCGCTTGGCCCACTGCATCAACCTGGTCCAACTTGATTTCTCCCGGTGGCTAAATTTCAGTTCTTTGATCCAAAAGTTAGGGGTTGGAGGGTGAATATAATTTTTACTTCCTTTACCGAGAACTTGCAAAGCAGACCTGAAAGGACTGGCGTCCACCGTAAGGTTTATTACTATGAGCCTTTCTTGTTGACACTGGCAGTCACTGTCAACAGGCTGCTAACGAGCTCCCGCCCCGCGCTGCCCCGCCCCTCCAGGGAGCCGCCCTGGCCGGGCACTCCTGTCTTCTGCACCCGGCTAGCAGTTAGGACGACCATGGCTACCGGCCACCGCCTCCTGCTGGAGAACGCGCGGCAAGTGGTGCTGGTGTGCGCCCGCGGCGAGCGCTTCCTGACCGGGCCCGCGCTGCGCAGCCTGGCCGTGCTGGAGGGTGCCAGCCTGGTGGTGGGCTCGTGAGTATCGGGCACAGGCCGGGTGGGGTCCCGGAGCTAGGAGTTCTTTCTCCAACAAAACACCTTCAGAGCATCTTCCACCGCTGATCATCGATGCCACCATAGATTCTTAAGCCCTGCTTGGCTTGGAGGGTTTGCTCTACCTCTTCTAGAAGATTCTGTAGTCTTTTTCTCCCTAAAACTCAGGATATTGGCTCTGGTCTGTAATCCCAACACTCGGGACACTGGTCAGTAGTCCAAGGCCACCCTTGGCTGCGCGTAGAGTTTGCGCATGAGACCGTGTCTCAGAAAGTAAATAAGAATTAATTAATTAATTAATACTTTTAGATAACAGTAACATCACATCCTTCCCCACTCCCTTCAGTAAGCACCCGTGGTGTCCATTATGTAGTCGGGTATAGCCGCTAGGCTCCATGCCTTCAAAACCAGCACTCTGGAGGCAGAGGCAGGTAGTTCAAAGTCAGCCTGATTTGCAGAGTTTCACGACAGCCGAATGAGACCCTGTATCAACACACACACACACACACACACACACACGCGCGCGCGCGCGCATGCACGCACACACCCACGCAC
This sequence comes from Alexandromys fortis, assembly GCF_014885135.2. Lineage (NCBI taxonomy): Eukaryota > Metazoa > Chordata > Mammalia > Rodentia > Cricetidae > Alexandromys > Alexandromys fortis. The sequence goes on from NW_026067932.1 coordinate 3,665,643, forward strand.
ACGCACCGAGTGACCTGCAAAATCTATCAAACCCTGCGTCAGGGAACTAAGGCTCGCATGCAGTTTTCGTTGTTTTCTGAAGCAAATAAAAACGCACAAATACCACACCTTTTAAAGACAAGGGATGGGTGCGTATTATTTTGTAGTTTTGGGTTTTCCCCCCCCCACAGTAAAATCTCAAAATTCAGCTAAGAATGTTTGATGGAACAACAGCAGCAAAAACTCAACACCTTTGGAAGATGATTTCTCGCTTCCTATAATAACTATGCGGTTGGATGTGTGTGTTTTGTTCCAACACGACCTACGATGAATGACAGCCCACATTCTTAGAAGCTGGAGAGCTTGTGGTTAGCGTGGTTGGGACGAGAACCCTGTGATCCCAGAGTCCTCCTCTACACGCTGAGGCTGACAGAAACCTCCACCTGAGGGCTGAGCTCATTAAAACACAAAAGCACCCCTGACGCAGTATGCTTTCTGCAGGACCCTTTTCGCAAACTGTTTGCCCCTGACTTCCGGTTAACGCAGCTTCCTGCCAACTGGGCGTGCCCCTGAGAGAGGAGTGTTCCGGCGTCATTTAGGGATCTAGTACTGTAGGGAACTGAATGCTGATCTTAAAGAAGAAATAGCAATCTCTTCTCCACATGGTTTGCCGTTTGTCTTTCCTAAAAACCCAGGTCAAGAGGGAAATACAGTAAACGCTGGCTAACATGGCATCCAAAAGTACGTTTAAATCATTAGTCAGATTTTTCAGGAAAATTTCCCCAAACTTAGTAACTGTTTCTTGATTTTTTTTTCCCCTCCCAGGGATGGGTTTATAAAAGCTATTGGCCCTGCGGACGTTATCCAAAGACAGTTTTCCGGAGAAACTTTTGAAGAAAGAATTGACTGCTCTGGGAAATGCGTCTTACCAGGTGCTGAAGCTCTTTTTCAGAAATGAACAGTGGTTCTAGGACAGCAAAAAGGAAGACAATTGGGTTGTCTTAAAAAAGAGCCTTAACCATAGCGTTCAAAATGTTGGGGCTCCAAGAATTGGAGTTCTGCTTTGCCAGTGTGATTTCCTATTGCATGCCCATAAAGTGATTACAGATTCCCTTTAAGTATTTCTTGAAGCTACTCGCACCTTCCTTACAGTTCCTTCTCGAAGTAGCGGAGTGTGTGTTTTCTAGTCCTTGTTCTCAGTTTTGCTCAATTAATAGTTTTGCCACCATAGCGTCAAGGTTTATTTGGGGTGAGCACAATTACTGGGTAAGCGGGCTGGTTATCTCTGAGGGACGTTGCGTGGTGATGAGTACCTCTCCTCTACTAGAACTTTCTAGATCGCCCACGTAGAGGGAACCTCACAAAGTCTTGCACACTCGCCCTCTTCCAAACGAGCTGGCCACCACCGTGCACTTAGAGCACCGTGATACAGTCAGTCACTGCTAAGCATCTCCTGTTTCTCAACTTTGGTTGCAGGACTGGTGGACGCGCACACACACCCCGTGTGGGCTGGCGAAAGGGTCCATGAGTTTGCCATGAAGGTAACCGCAAAATGAATGACGGCAACCCAAGAAAGCACAAACAGGTTCCACCTCTAATGACTGAATAAGGGGCCAGCCTATCCTGTATAGCTTCTTAATGGATGTCTTTCCTTGGCTCAATGAAGAACACAAATGACAATAGAGCCGGGCGATGGTGGCGCACGCCTTTAATCCCAGCACTCGGGAGGCAGAGGCAGGCAGATCTCTGTGAGTTCGAGGCCAGCCTGGTCTACAAGAGCTAGTTCCAGGACAGGCTCCAAAACCACAGAGAAACCCTGTCTCGGAAAACCAAAAAAAAAAAAAAAAGACAATAGAACCAGACTTAGTTAAAACAGCCCCAAATCTTTATATGATGTGTGGAGCTAGCAACCAGTTAAAGAAAAGGAGTATCTGAAGGTTTTCAACTATAGACTTCTTTTTTAAAGAACTGAGTTTAGCAACTCGGTGGGTGATTCCCCCTCCTTCCGCTTTTCTAAATCATTATTTGAAATTTTGAACAAGTTCCAAGAAATAGTTTGAAAATCACTGTTGACTGCAGACGAACTTGGAAGAATATATTACTAACTGAAAATAAAATGTCTTACATTATTCTCTTTTTTTTCTCTCAGAAAAAAAAATGAGACTTACGAAGACCATAAAATATAGTCGTATCAGTTACAGGAACCATAGCTGGCTCCTAAAAGGAGCCATTATCACGTTGCTGGGGGCGGGGGGGGGGGCAGTGCAGCCTAGCAGTGACAAATTGTTTTGGAAATCAGGAAAATTCTTTTCTCCAGCAATTGTGTGCCTTCCTCAACAAGTCGGAGCTGCTTTTAAGGCAATTTTATTATTGCACTGAATTCCAGAGCTAGAAGGCACCTTAGAGATTGTGGTCCAAATACTGTTACTATAGGACGACGGAGAGACCGGTGTCTGGGAAGGGAGGGCGGAGACTAGTGGAGGATGGCGGGGAGGGGGGGAGGCAGGCGCCCGCTTTGCGCGGCTCACCCTTCTTACTGTCCAGATAACTAGTGATTACTGGGATTGTAGAAAGAGCTTCTTTATTTGCTTGGGTGACAGAACTTAGGCTCCAAACTCTGGCGCCCAAATGGCATAGAGTCTGCCCTTGGTCTTGGCTAGCAGAAAGCTGAAATAAACCCCTAAGCTTTGTTTGCTCAACCCTGCCAAGGGATGGAGACTGACGTGGGCTTGCCTGGTTACGCACTGGGGTCAATTTCGCTGTGATTGTAATTAGTTGTTACTGCCTTCAGCTGCCCATTTGCCCCGCCACCACCACCTCGGCCATCTCCACCTCTCAAGCACTTTCTGGGACTCCCCTCTGCACACCTGGGGGTGTCTTTCAGGACTAAGTGCCCCTCTTTCTGCTGTGGCTGTTAGTGCCCGTGCCCTACGGACTGATTGAAATAGGGTCTGGTGTAGCCCAGGCTGACCTGTAACTCCCTATGTAGCTAAAGTAGGCTTTGCACCTCTGATCCCCCTGCCTCCACTTCCTGCGGGCTGGCATTACTGACCTGCACCATGCCTAGTTGCTTCCTAACCATCTTGTAAAATTAGTTTTACTTTATTTTTAAGTGTGTGTGTGTGTAAGTGTGTGTGTGTGTGTGTGTGTGTGTGTGTGTCCGCGCGCGCGTTATTCTGCTGGAGCTGGAGTTCCAGGTGATTGTGAGCTGCCACGTGGATGCTGGAAGTGAACCCCAGTCCTCTGCCATAGCAACCTCTGTTCTTTACCGTCAAACCCCTTAACAGTCTTCTAACATCACCCCCGGAGGTAGGTTCCGCAGACCGACTTGTAACCTCCCTGAGTGAGCCATGCCTTCAGTTGGCAGGAGCCACTTACATGGACATTCACCAGGCCGGAGGAGGGATCAACTTCACGGTGGAGCACTCTCGCCAGGCCTCGGAGGAGGAACTCTTCCGCTCCTTCCGGCAGCGGCTGCAGTGCATGATGAGGGCCGGCACCACGCTGGTGGAGTGCAAGAGCGGATACGGCCTCAACCTGGAGACGGAGCTCAAGATGCTGCGCGTAATCGAGCGCGCCCGGCGGGAGCTGCCCCTGGGCCTCTCTGCCACTTACTGCGGGGCTCACTCAGTCCCCAAGTAATCTCAGCAGCGGCGGCGGGAGTGGGGGCGGGTTGAGGTGGGGCAGCTGTCACTCCGCCCAGACTGTCTGGAGAAGCATCTGGAAAGATGCCCTGCTTCTAAAGGCGGGTCGTGGTGCCCAGGTGGTTTAAGGAAGGGGTCGCAACACCCTCTTCAGTTTTCCTAGTCCTTTAAGGATGAAAATGGAGGAAACACTTCAGGACTTCTTTAGAATAAGAATGGTCCCTTGCGAGTCCTTTCAAATTAGTTACTAATTCAAATAATTTCCCAGGATAATCAATCAGCTTACACCACTGTAAAAAAAATCCCTAGTTATTTCCTCTAGGAGATCAAGTTGTGTGGTCTGAGTGTCCGCGGAAGGGCTTTTGTTAATCTCTTTGCTCACTAGCAAATATTTTCATTTTATTAACATTTTTTTAAGCCTCTGCCTTTATCTAAAGACTCTCTGCTCCCTGGCTTTATGAAGAGAACTCTGTCTCTGATGGCCTAGCTGTGCAGTTCCGTTCTGTCCCGGAACTTCTAGACAGGAAGGTTCACGGCCCAGATCTGAAAGGTCGGAGTGGTTGTCTCCAAATTCTTTTCAGATTAATAACTGACCCTCCATCATAGACTTACGTTACAAACAATATCTAAACTTAAATGGTATCAATTAATTTTAATTTTTTTTACTTTAATGAACTTCAAAATGTATTTTATTTGATTATATAAAACTGTGTGTATTTATTATATCCAAGATGCCGCATAGAGATGCGTGTGCATTTTGAAGTGACTTGAATCACACTAACATACTAATTCATGACAGCACTTACCACTTTTGAGGGGAAAAGGCTTCAAATCTGTCTTGGAGTAGTTTAAAAGAATACAGTGTAATGAGCATTGCTATGACACCATGTTGGATGGGAATGTAATTGTTCGTGCTGATAGTCCCGTACGACCTTCAATCAGAGGAACCAAAAAATTAACACTAAAAGAACACCCCAGGCATGACGGTGCATGGCTCTAATCCCAGCTCTCAGAGGGCAGAAACTGATTGGTCTCTGTGAGTTTGAGGCTAACCTGATCTACACAGAAAGTTCCAGGCCACCCAGGGCTACACAGTGAGATCCTGTCTCAGAAAGAAAGAAAGAAAAGAAAGAAAGAAAGAAAGAAAGAAAGAAAGAAAGAAAGAAAGAAAGAAATTTATACAGCTGGTTATGTAGAAAAAAAATATAAATATTTAATATTTCCAATTATTTTTTGTTTTAAGCTTTTAGCATTTCAATTTTTTTTAAGTTACTGAAGTTTGAACTGAGACTTTTGAAAGAGCCTTTCTATAGGGAGTTGTAGACGATTTCAAGTAGAGTATAAAGCATGGAACAGCCTGCTTTTTAAATATTTTTTTTAAGTATTGAAACTTGAGTTTAAGTGCAGCTTACCTGCTAGCTAAGTGATTTTAAGGGTGTTTCTTAACTCTGCCGAACATGAACAACATGCGTGCAATAAAGAGTTATACACACCCTGCTCTAAGTCACTGGTGTGAGACACAGAAATAGCTTGTGTAAACACCCTGCTTGTTGACCTCTGAGGGTTCACCTCCATGTTTTGCTGAGTGAGAGCCGCCATGCCTAACATGGGGCTGGAGTTTTAGGAAAACTATCTCCAGCTTCCCATGAGCCTCTGAAGGCTGCATCTCAATTCCCACTGATTTACCCTCATGCACAGATCACAGTCAAACCGTGTGTCTAACGTTCTGGAGCAGGAAGGGATTGGGGCACTCCATGTCTGGCTGATCTCAAATGCTCTGTCTGCCCCTGCTCATTGCTAACAACTCCCAAGGTTTACAAAGTGTTTCTTCTCCTTGCTCCACCCCTTTCACAAGGCAGGATGCGTAGGTAAAGGCGACAGGAAAAATTGTGAATAGAGAAGAAAAAGGAAGAACTATAGCTGGGGCTCAGGGTGGCCTCTAAGTGTCCTTGATAGAGAAATTCAGCTTCACAGCTAGGGGCCTGTTGACATCCCCAAAAGTCACACAGCCTAGTCCTCCAGACGGAAGTCTCATCACCACCCCGGCTATGTGAGCATGCACAATTGCCAAATGCTCTGGCTTCTTTTCTGGACTTTGTCTCTTCCTTTCTGAAGCTTAAGCTCACTTGCCTATACTGTTTATTATCCTTCCTTTATTAAACTATATATAGTCTTTAATGTATCTATAATACACTGAGATTATTAAGCAATGCATTGCACATCACAAATATTAAAGAACATGTATGAACACGTATGAAGACTATGCCCATGCTTATCTCATTTTCTTCCACTAGAGGGAAAACTGCCATTGAGGCCACTGATGACATCATCAATAATCACCTGCCAAGGCTGAAGGAACTCAGCAGAAATGGGGACCTACACATTGACAACATAGACGTGTTCTGTGAGAAGGGTGTCTTTGATCTGGATACCACCCGAAGGATTCTTGAGGGTGGAAAAAAGATGGGGTTACAGATCAACTTCCACGGGGATGAACTCCACCCAATGAAGGCCGCGGAGGTATGACTGACAATCTGCTCTTTCCCCGCACGCCTGCAAAAGGAGTGATTCATGGGGGCTGGAGCGATGGCTCAGAGGGTAGGAGCACTGGCTGTTATTCCAGAGGACCTGGGTTTGATTTCCAGCACCCACATGGTGGCTCACAGCTATTTATAATAAGATCTGGTGCCCTGTTCTGGCCTGCAGGCATGTTTAATAAATACATGTTTAAAAAAATTATTTATTGGAGCCAGGAAGTGGTGGCACACACCTTTAATCCCAGCAGTCTACAGAGCCAGTTCCAGGAGAGCTAGGGCTGTTACACAGAGAAAAACCCTGCTTGAAAAAGCAAACAAACCAAAAAGCCCTGTGAAAAAGAAAGAGAAAAAGAAGGAAGGAAGGAAGGAAGGAAGGAAGGAAGGAAGGAAGGAAGGAAGGAAGGAAGGAAGGAAGGACAAACAGGGGCCAGTGCCTGAGAAACGATACTTGAGGTTGTTTTCTGACCTCCACACATACACACTCACACGCGCACACACATACACAGAGACAAACACACGCACATTTATGCACACTTCCAACAGATACACACAGAGACATTCACACAATACATGCACACACAGACACGCAGAGACATGCACACGAGGCATACACATAGACACACACAGACACACACACGGGACACATCCAGACACACATACATCCACATGCACACTCACACAAACAGACATACACACATGGAAGGGTCCACACAGGCACATGTGCATTCATATCTATACACAGGCTGGGACACACACAACTTATTTCTGCTTGCCCATCATTCCCTGTGGTGGCTGTTGTTCTGTGTCCGCCAAGCAGGGGCTTGAGCGCTGTGCTACCCCTAGCCTGATTATTTCCTTTATTGTCTCCTATGACTTCTATTATAGTTACAGTGGAGAGAAGCATCCCTGTGATCTCCTTTGCTAAATCCAAGGCAAGTTGTGGTCAGCACACGAATTAGCCACTTCTCTTTCACTGTGACAGACTCCCAGCCGCAGTAGCTTTAGAGGGAGGGGCTCATGGTTTGGGGACATAGTCAGTTGTGGTGAAGACGTGGCAGTCACAGTCAGGAAGGGAGGGGTGGGGATGCTGGGACTCCGCTTACTTTTTCCTTTTATTCAATATGAGACCCCATTCTGTGGGATCGCGTCACCCACATCCAGGGAGAGGCTTTAACCCTCAGGTGAACCTCACTGGAAACGCTGTCACAGACACGCACAGAGTTTTTTTTTGTCTCCAACGTGATTTTAAATCTGGTCAACTGTGCTGGTTAGTTTAGTTTAGCTTTGTTTTGTCAATCTGATACAAGCTAGCGTCGTCTGATAGTAGGGAACCCCCGTTGAGAAAATGCCTCCGTGAGAGCCAACTGTAGAGCATATTCTTAAATAGTGATTGGTGGGGGAGGGCCCAGCCCACTGTGTTACCCTCCTTGGACTGGTTGGTAGTCCAGGGTTCTATAAGAAAGCAGGCTGAGCAAGTCTTGATGAGCAAGCCAGTAAGCAGCGCCCCTCCATGACCTCGGCTTCAGCTCCCGCTTCCAGATACCTGCCCTGTTCGAGACCCTGGGCTGACTTCCTTTAATGATGAACAGTGATGTGGAAGTGTAATCCAAATTGCTCCTCCCTCCATTAGCTTCGACCATGGTGTTTCATCACCATAGTAATCCCAAGTAAAACGAGGCGTAGAGTGTTGCTCTTAGTACGGATTCTGGCCTCTGGACATGGGTACCAGGACTGAACCCTCCTTATCTCTCCACATTTCTCTCTTGCATCTTTTTTACCTCCTCTGCCTCTCTGTTGTTAACCAAGTACAACAGACTACTTTCAACATCCTCCACTTTGAACACACTGTTTCTCTAATCTGGATAATCCACATTCTCATCCACGTTTCTCCTTGGCTGCTACTTCTCTGGAACCCCACCCCAAATCCCCTTAATGTTAGATGGTGGCTTCACCCTGTTTTTCCCCCACTGACTAAGCTTGTACCCGACACTTGGAGCTCCCTGTCCCTGGAGGTCAGTACAGGGCCTGGGGTACAGATGTGTAATGTTTGCGGGCAAGTGTTTGCTGAGTTTGTGGAATGACTGTGATCTCTGTGTTCAGTGAGTTCCTATTGGTCAGAAAAAGCAAAAAAAAAAAAAAAAAAGGAAAGAAAGAAAGAAAAACAATCTCTCTCTATTGTTTTGACTGGCCTGGAACTCACTATGTAGCCAGCCAAGGCTGGTAACTCTCCTGCCTCACTCTTCCCAGTGCTTGGATCACAGATGTGAGCCGCCATACCCCCACCTGAAGATGAGTTTTTACCAACATGCTAATTTTCCAATGGCGGTCCGTGACAGACCTAATATCTATTTGGGGACCTGTGCTCATCGGAAATAGTTAACAAAAATCTTCACAAAGCAGGGGAAGTAGGGTCATGTATGGAACTGTTGTATGTTAAACCTTTCCATGTCTGCCCATTCTGCCTAGCTTGGGGCTGAACTGGGAGCACAGGCCATCAGTCACCTGGAGGAAGTAAGCGACGAAGGCATCGCTGCCATGGCTGCGGCTAAGTGTTCCGCTGTCCTTCTGCCTACCACGGCCTACATGCTGAGGTAAGGGCCTTTCTCACCCTGACACGTTGCCTTCAAGCACAGGTTGTGAGGATGGAGACTCCAAGGGTGCCTAGGCGTTGCTGCCTATGATCTCGCGAGAACATATGATGCAGAAACTCGGATGCCAAGGGATGCAGCGGCAGTGGTACAAAGCCATCATCCTAAAGGTGCAAACAACAGACGAGTCTGGAAAACGGGCGAGCAGTGCTAATGTTCTCCTCCCCTCCACCATTTACCCTGGAGCTTTCTTTCCTCTTCTAGAACAGGAAATGTCCCCTTTGTTCTTGCAAAAGCGCCAGCTGGAGACAGACACCTTTCCCCTCTTCCCTTAGGTTGAAGCAGCCTCGAGCCAGGAAGATGCTCGAGGAGGGAGTCATAGTTGCCCTGGGCAGCGATTTCAACCCCAATGCCTACTGCTTTTCAATGGTAATTACTTCTAAGATACTTTATTTTCTGAACAGAGTAAAAGGTGGAATACATAAATGTTTAAAATTTTCATTCGTTGTGAAAACGTATTTAAAGATCTAAAATGATTTCTCTGAGAAGAGGAAAAGGGTACAGGCAGTGGTTTAATTGAATTTTTCTGCCCACACGAATGCACCCAGGACTGAGGAGATAAATCTCAATTTGAATTGTCTTCTGATTCAGCTTTAGGCTAAGGTTTATAATAAGACATTTTCCTTTTCTGGGCATAACAGAGACAGCGAGGCTTTAGTGGGTGAGGGTGGAGGCAAACACAGCAAAGGTTCCTGAAAACTTGTAATATTAAATATACAGTATTATTCAATAATAAAGTTTAAGAATCTTATGTATAAAATTGCATCTTCCCATAGCAACTGAGCTATATATCACTTATATGTGTATAGTATAATATATAATACATTACATAGTATATACATATATGTATATATGTATGTGTATATATTTATCTTTATATATTTGTATATATACACATACATACATACTTTTGGGGGGAAGAGGAGTGGAAGCAAACCTGGGGCCTTTTGCATACCAAACACAAACTCTATCTGAGCTATTCCTACCGGACACACATTTAATCGTCTTTGCTTGTGCTGTGGAGAAGCATCCTGACTTGTAATGGCTGCTCCTCCAATGCCTTCTCTTCCTGCCTTAGCCGATGGTCATGCACCTGGCCTGTGTGAACATGAGAATGTCCATGCCCGAGGCCTTGGCCGCTGCCACCATCAATGCAGCTTACGCGCTGGGGAAGTCTCACACACACGGATCTTTGGAAGTTGGCAAGCAGGGGGATGTCATCATCATCAATGCATCCAGGTGAGGGGCCTCCCAAGAGAGTACCCTCCACAGCAACTAGTCTTGTTTGATGTACGTGTGGGCAAGTGTTAGGACCCTTTCTGCTTGCTATTAGTAAGTATCGGGTAAACGGCAGACTGCCCAGCACCCTTTGTCTTTACCCCTTGCCAAGCAGAGGCCTCCCCCACCATGAGGTCTTCAACTACACAGCAAAGCAAGTCTACAAGTCTTCAGACCTCTCCAGGTGCCGTGCATCTTCCTCGAGCCTCCAAATCCTGCCGTTTCCCTGGACTTCGGACTTGCCCCTGAGTCTGTGTGTTTGAGTTTGTGCTTGGCTCATTCTCTTTTCTCCTTATCACTCCGGCTCCAGCGTATTCTTTCCCTGACTCATGGAATCAAATGGCTCTCCATCTCAATGCCTCCACTAGGCTGCTCCGTTCCTGAGTTCTTAGGTCTGTGACCTGGGCCGCCAGGTTGGATCCTAACGTCTAAGTCCAGATGCTGGCAATGTGATGTCCCTTTTACTCCCATGAGCTTATCACAGTCCTCGGGGACCCATGTTCTACAGAGGACAGGAGCCCCATAATGTCACTCCTGGAAGAACAGCTGCCTCCTTCCATCAAAGATAAAGTGCACGTGACACCCATGAATCAATTTTGGAAAATTCAGGAGCCGGAGAACTGGCTCAATTCATATCAAACCCTTGCTGTCTGAATATGAGTACCTGAAATTTATTCCCAGTGCCCACAATAAAAGCCAGGCTTGGGACGGTAGGCCTGTGTGCTCAGCCCTGGAGAAACCGAGGCAGGGGGCTCCCCTGGGGCTGGCTGAGCAGACAGTCTAGTCAAACTGAGGGACTCCAGGTTTAGTGACAGACCTACCTCAAAAAGCAAGGTGGGCAGTGATTCAAGAAGACAGCTGATGTGTCCTATTGGCCTCCACGTGGACTCACACAGATGAGCAGCCATAGTCCATGTGTGTGCTCATACACGTGAATGCACACACACTCACACACACTGCTTGTCAGTTCCCAGCTCTCTCATTTTTATTCACACATACACACAGACACACATACACACAGACATACACAGACACACACAGACACACACAGACACACACACACACACACTGCTCGCCAGTGCTCAGCTCTCTGTAGAAATAGGAGCAGCGGGCCACTTCCCGCCACCCGGCTAGCTTTACCCGAAATAATTACACAGAAACTGTATTCTTTTAAAACTGCCTGGCCCATATCTCCATTCTCTTACTGGCTAACTCTCACATCTTGATTAACCCCTTTTTAATAATCTGTGTAGCACCACGAGGTACCGGAAAGGATCTTAACCTGCATCCATCTTGGAGAGGAGAGCTATATCATCTGTGACTCACTTCCCTTCTTCCCAGCATTCTGTTCTGTCTACTCCACCTATCTAAGCTGCTGTCCTATCAAAAGCCAAGGCAGTTTCTTTATCAAGCAATGAAAGTAACACATAAGCAAATGACCCTCCTCCTTCAGCTCTCTCCTTTTCATTCAGTACAGAACATGGACACATACCCACAGACACACACGGACACACACATACACGTGCAGAATTCACTTTAAATTCACTGACACACTGGTGCTTTTTGATTTGCACACGCTGAAGCGACTGTTTGCTTTCTTTCTAGATGGGAACATTTGATTTACCAGTTCGGAGGCCATCACGAATTAATTGACTATGTTATAGCTAAAGGAAAAGTCATCTACAAAAAGTGACAGAGCTGGACCAGTGAGATAGCTCAGTGGGTAAAGTCTCCTGTCAGCAAGCCTGCCGACCGGAGTTGGATCCCTGGGACTCACATTGTGGGAGGAGAGATCTCCTAGGAGTTACTCTCTGACCTCCAGAAGCTCACTGTGGTGTGTACCTGACTCCTCCGCTCCCCACGACGCTGCCACGTAAATAAATGTAATAAGATAAGAATGTATTCTAATAATGATAGGTCTGGAAGGAAAGAGAAGACACGTTCTCTGTATCAACTAAACCCCCATAAGTTGAAGCACTTCCGTAGCTTGCCAGAACCCACGTCACTTCAACCTAATCGTATGTCATGCCCTTCTGTTAGCTTGGAAACTCAAGGGGTTAGCTTATTTGACTTGAACGTGTGTGCCTGGATGTGTAAACAGGCAAACCTATTGGGATGCAATGTAGAGTCGTTTCTCCAAGGCTGGCTACAGATATTCTGGGGTGGGTATGATGAGATAGCTCTGCTCCTCTGTGGAGAAACACACTTGTCCTGAGAGTTCTGTTTTGTGTTTGAAAGTGATCTGCCCCAATGAGGCCAACGGGACCATTTCCTCAGAAACAAACAGAATCTTCTCTCCCTACAGTTTGTCTTTTGAGATGCTTTCTAGTCTGGGGCAGAGGTGGCCTTCCATTTTTAACATCTTGTCAGCCTTTGGAATGAAGCTTCACCACAGAGTTCAACACTTGATATCTTGCACAGACATGAAAAATCTCCTATATGGCCGGGCAGTGGTGGCGCACGCCTTTAATCCCAGCACTCAGGAGGCAGAGGCAGAGGCAGGCGGATCTCTGTGAGTTCGAGACCAGCCTGGTCTACAAGAGCTAGTTCCAGGACAGGCTCCAAAACCACAGAGAAACCCTGTCTCGAAAAACCAAAAAAAAAAAAACAAAACAAAACAAAACAAAACAAAACAAAACAAAAAATCTCCTATATGAATGCATTTTGATTAACACCGACAAAGTAGCTTTAAAAAAAAAAATCTTCCCGCTAAAGCCTTTTCCTATCACAAAGCCATGGAAAAGGTTTTATCGTATAAATATTGCCACCATTGCTCCTGCAGCCCCGGAAGTAGTACAGCAGTGTTGTCGGCAGCGTGTTTGGATTTCAAAGAACAAATCACAGAATCATTTGCAGAATGATTATTTGCGTAAAGTGGTATTTCTCACGCCACATCGGCTTACTTGGGAACCTGTAAAACTGTTTCCGAGATCTTTGTGATGGTAGCGTTATCGAACACTGTCCACTTTACAAAGTAGTGATTTCACAAATAAACATTAGTTGCCAAACCATCGTCAAATTTGGAGCCTGAATTAATGAGGTGCTCCGTTCCGTATAAGCGAAGACACCGCATTAGGTAGAGTTTGCTGCTGTGGTCATGCACCTGGGGCACGCTAGGTGCGGAGTGAAGAGGCTTATTCAGCTCACAACTGTGTCTTCTGTTCAAGCTCCAAATTGTGGGGCACGAGCTCGGGAGAGCACCCACCCCCACCCCTGGCGCTGAGTCAACTCGTGGCAGATTGCAGTGGGGGGAGGGCGTGGTGGATGAGAAAGCAACCACACCTGCCCCCACTCCAGAAGAGAATAGGCTTTGATAACAAAACCTCTAAACAACCATCTACAGTCCCGGGAGAAATGCCTTAGTGTCCCCCCTTCCCCAGCTATTTTGTTTTGTAGCCCTGGCTGTCCAAGAATTCTCTCTCTCTTTAGACCACGCTGGCCTAGAACACAGAGATCCACCTTCCCAAATGATGGCATTAGGAGCGCGCACCGCCACCTGGTGTCTTTGGCTCTTTCATAGACCCGTGTGAGCCAGAGTGGTGGTAGACACCTGAAATTCTCACACTGGGGAGTGGAGGCAGGAGGATTCTGAGTTCCAGGCTAGTAACCTGGGCTACATAGTGAGACTCTGTCGCAAACACAAACAAAACAAAATGAAAAATCACAGAAAGGAGAAAGAAAATGAACCCAAAAGGTTTTCAGGTCATCTTAGTTCAAGTCAACTTAACCTTTTGCCTGCCAAGAAGTTTTCGCCTTTGGGAGGCAGTAGCACCCTTCTGAGAAAAGAATGTGTGGGCTGGGTGCTGTGCAGGACAGGAGAGCTAATAGATCTGAAAAAGACACACACACACACACACACACAAACACGCACGCACGCACGCACGCACACATGCACGCATGAGGCTTTGATCACCGTGAGTTCTTTCATCTACCTGGAAAATGTAGAGATTGCTCCCTTTCTGTCTGAAGTTCTAAGTCTAAGCTGGCCATCGCCTTCAGGGAATTTGTGATCCTGCTAGGGCTAAGACGAACATTAGAAAGTAAAACCTTAAAAGCTTGCTCCCTTTAAAAAAAAAAAAAAAAAAAAAAAAACAACCCATGGGCTCAGTGGTTAAGAGCACTGCCTGCTCTTCTAAAGGTCCTGAGCTCAATTCCCAGCAACCACATGGTGGCTCACAACCATCTGTAATGAGATCTGGTGCCCTCTTCTGGCATGAAGGCATGCTTGCAGGCAGAATACTGTATACACAATAAATAAATCTATAACCAAACCAGAGCTCGAGCTCATTTCTGCCTTACCTAACAATCTCAAAATAAAATAGTTGGGAATACATAGCTCAATGGTAGAGCACTTGCCTAGAATGTATGAGACCCTAAATTCAGTACCAAAGGAGGAAGGAATGAAGAAGGGAAGGAGGGAAGTAAAGAAGCAGAGGTGGAGTAGAGAAACAGCCTCTTTAACTCACCGTTGGAAATTTAGAAGCAGGGCGACCCTTTGGTATCTACAGCAAGTCAGCCACAGGATGACCCAGATTCCTGCTCTGCCACCCAGCAATGCCCTGGATCTGGCTGTCAGTCAACTCCGAGTTTCTTCATCCAGGGCAAGCAGGAGAGAAAGATGATTTCCCTGGCTCCAGGAAAGAGAAAATGCCTTCTCCAAAGTTGTCCATGCCATAAGCTCTGTTGCAATCCCAGGCTTTCCTTGAACGAAGCGGGTAGCAGAAAGGAGAGGCCGTTTACACCAAGCAGGGTCTCCTCTGAACCGAGTGAACGCTCTCGCCTTTGTTTCCAGCGTTCACATCTAATACATGAATGCCTTGAACTAAGAACACCCAAAAGGGCAAGATGACCAATTGCTTATTTATTTTTGATCAGTTGTTTATAACAGTTGTTCTCCACCTTCCTCCTAATGTTGCAACCTTTATTACAGTTCCTCATGCTGTGGTGACACTCCCCCCCAGCATAAAGTTATTTCTGTTGCTACTTCATAACTGTAATTTTGCTATCATAATGAACTGCAATGTAAATATTTGTGTTGTCTGATGGTTTTAAGTGCCCAGCCCCCCGTGGAAGAGTTGTTCAACTTCCGAAGGGGTCCTGACCCATAGCTTTATGATAACATGATACCTAATAAAAGTGTTACAATGGCCAGACCCAAAAATAAAACACAAGTAAAATTGTACGAAACGTATCTCTTTCCACATGTTTATTAGGTTTTATGAACTGGGTAGATGGTTTGAGAATGTATTCTAAGTCATATGTCTATGCCGTATAATATCAGGCTCTGGTTTGCCACGCGGCTTGTGTTGGCCACTAGGGAATCAGCAGATGTGACAACAAAAGTTTTGGCAAACTTTATGCTTGAGGACTCGCGTTCTCCTACCGCCCTCAGCGAAGAAACCCAGCCAAGCACCCCGAGGAAGGGAACCCTGATCTGCCAGCTCATTTGCCACCTCTCCACAGGCAAGGCCCTGGGCTTAGCACATTGTCTCAGATCTGTTAGCTTTTTCTGATTGGGTCTTTCAGAAACCTGACTAGCTCCCCTCGCTTTGTCTAAAGAGGTCAAGGTGAGTCCTAGTAAACTACAGTTCTTACCTTGTTAGGGCCTAGAGTCAACTGGGAAGGCTCAGCTGAGGGACCGCCTACATCCCTGTGGTCACGTTTGTGAAGGATTATCTTGATTGGTAATTGGTGGGGAAGACCCAACCCACTGTGGGTGGCCCCAACCCTAGGCAACTGGGCCTGGGGTGTGTAAAATAATTAAGAGTCAACAGGCAGCAAGCGGCATTCCTCCAGATTGCTGCCCTGACTGCCTACGGTGATGAACCGTCCATGGGAGTGTAAACCGGAAGAAACCCTTTCCTCTGCCAAAGCAGCTTTTGTTCCCAGTGTTCTCTCACAGCAACAGAAAAGCAAATATTAGGTGCTAAACTTTGTTCAAAACAAATAAAAGTAGGAGATAGGAGTGCAGCTCACTGCCAGTGCATGTCCCTAGGCTCAATTTCTCCCCAGTCAAAGAACATCATGATAGCAAGCCATTGACACAGCTTGCCCCTTATCTCCCATATACTCTTGAAGACTGGGAACTAACAGAGCTCTATACAAAACCTAGGGATGACATCTGTCAAAGAAAGACAGAGGTGGACAGGAAGCCAGCATTGCCGAACTGGGAACAGCTCTCTGCTGGGGTTCGCTGCCTCTGCTGCAGCTTGGGTAGAATGAGTAAGCTCTGTGTGTGTGTGTGTGTGTGTGTGTGTGTGTGTGTTGACATTCAACAAAAAGCAACACCAAGAATAACCTGCAGTTAAGCCTGTTCCTGGGCCCTTTTTCACCTCTTGAGTTGCTGAAGGCAGTGATTGTGAACAAGGCATGCTCAGAAGAGTGGCAGTGGACTGGGGGTTACCTCTTGCACCCCTGTAGTCCGTGATCAGGGAGGGATGCTGGCATGTGTTTTCTGCTAACCAACTACAGTCTTTCTAGCCACACTTCCAGACCCTTGCACACGCAGGGTTTTGTACACCTTTACAGTGATGGGTATAAAGTCATTGATCTTTGCCTTGGGATGTCACGAGGTCACGTGACCCTTCTGAACACTTACACAGTCTTCTTTATCTGCTTGAGGGAGAGCCAGAGATTGGGCAACGTATCTGAAGGCCCCATCTGACCTGAGTCAACAAAACTCAAATTTTAATGATTACCTATTGCTGGCAGTGGGTTGGCTCCCACCCCCACACCCAAATGCTTCATCGGTGCAACAGGCGGATGCTTAGCAAAGTTATTACAGACAGGTGAATGGAGTACTAAGTTATGGGAGGGGACAGGACTAACTTGGAACTTCAACTTGAGCACATGACCAAGCGTTTAGGAGATATGTGTAGTGCGTGGAGAAATACGGAAGGCATGGCGAGGCCAGAGCAATCTTTATGTTCAACCCCCTAACTCCTTTTCATTCTTTGAGGGGTGATTAAAGCACAGGGCACAGAGAAGAACCAAAAGCAACTCCCCAGAAAAGAACTGGTAACCTCTGTAGTTAATGGCTTCAAACCTGTTCCCCTCCTCGTGTGTGTGTGTGTGTGTGTGTGTGTGTGTGTGTGTGTGAATGTGTATGTTTACATGTGCACTTGCTCCTGTGCACATGTGGAGCCCAGAAGGTAAATGTTATATGTCTTTGTCTAGCACTTCCTGCACCATTGCTCTGAGGCAGGGTGTCTCACGGAACCTGGAATTCACTATTTCTGCAAGACGGGCTGAGCAGTGAGACCCCAGGAGCTGCCCACCTCTGTCCCCCCAGCATTCAGGTGCATACTACCGCACCCGGCTTTTTTTACATTGAAGCTCATGATCTGAACTCAATTTGGATCCTCACTATGAACTCAATCATGCACCCCCTGAGCTAGCTCCCCTTGCTCAAGACTTTTTTTCTATGATTCAATTAGCAGAAGGAGGAAAGGCTTAAGAACAAACTCTGAATTGAGGCATATTTGTCAGGTTATGGTATGGTCCAATCGATCGGAGAAAGTCAGTCAAGAGTTTCTATAGATAAGCTTTTAGAAGTTCACAAAAATCTAATGTTTTTAAGAAGAATGTTCTGAAATAATGATTTCCCTAAGACTACGAGTAAAAACAGACCTAAGGAATTATGGCCATCCTTAAAAAACGAATGGGCCAAGAAAGAAAACGCCACCACCTAAAGACAGCCAGCACTCCTTGAACCATGGCAACAAGAACAAGGCTCTCGAGCCAGCCACCATGGCAACAAGGCTCTGGAGCCAGCGGCTGCATTCTGCCACGGGCCTAACCAGAGCATGTTTGAAAAGAGATGAGTTCTATACATCATGGGCAGTTCCTGGGCCTCCCCTTCGGCACACCACTGCTGTGCTGGACTCAGGCACATCCGATGTGCCCCACCACGAGGAAGCCCATTAAAGATCGTCGGACTCGGGGATGGTGACTGAATTCTTTCGCAGGGATTCTAATGAAAACGCAGTTGGAGAAAGTGGTCTGGACTCCGGGATGTGTTCCATTCTGTATTTCTCAATGTATGGTGCAGCAACTTCCCAAACCTGAGAGGCAAGGAGGGAAACACAGTCAAAATACAGACAAGGTTGTTTCCCCGCACTATGAAGAAATCAGAGCTTCACCCCAAACCAAAAGCGTGCTCCATACCTGGCCAAACGTGTAGCAGCTTGTTTGCTTACATTTTGAGCCATTTGACACATTCTGTGTCAATTAGTTGCATTAAAGGATTTTAAGGACAAAGTCCAAAACCAAGCTCACATAGTAAAGGGTTTTAAGCTGCTTCCTACTCCAGAGCCAAACAAGCAAATCCACAAAACCAAACAGAACCTTGGCAGCTCAGAGCGAAATCCTGGATGCTTACTCAGGGTTGGCGGATAGGACAGTGCATGAGGCTTGGGAGCTGAAAGGTGGTCCAATGAGTTCCTCCGAGGTTGTGTTTCTATGGCCACCAGTATGCAGTATACAGCCTGTAGCCCAGCCCCATAAGCATCCCCTGGGACAAGCCAGAGTCAGCTTCCACCTTCATCTGAGAACTATGGGATGGAAGCTAGGTTTGTATACGATGATAAGACTGTCACATGCATGGCCAGGGTTTCCTCTTCGTCTACCAACCTATTTCCTTAAGGCCCCATTTTCGGTGTGTAGTTTCTTTTCTTTCTGCCAGTGGCCCCTGACAGCCAAGGAATCTTTCCCGTTCTATGCCCTCACAAAATAAACTCTTAGCTCGTGCCATGGTGGCCCCTGCCTGAATCCTAACACCCTTGGTTCTAGAATATACTGAGGGAAGAAGACTGCTGTGAACTTGCGGCCAACCTGAGCTGCTCAGTTATCTTGAGCCAGCCTGAGCTAACATAGCATGAGATACTATCTGAAACAAATCTGAAAAAGAACATGTATTCTTCACAGGCTAGGCCCTCGTGGAAGACGTGTTCCCTCAAAGGACATGGGGTGCACCTCCTGAAATCAGAGACGTGAAGTTTCAAGGGCAAGTTTGTTCCCCCAGAACAAGGTCACAGCTCTAAGGGAAATCAAGAGATTCTAGGGAATGGGACTCTAATGACTCTAAAGGTGTTAAAGCATTAAAACAAAATGTGTGTGTGTGTATATAAAAGTGTGTGTGTGTATATATGTGTGTGTATATATATGTGTGTTTGCATATATATAAAATGTGCATGTATATATGTATATATAAATGTGTGCATATACATATAATGTATATATGTGTTTGTACATATATAAAATGTGTGTATGCATATGTATACATAAATGTGTATATACATATATGTATGTGTGTATATAAATATGCCTTTACATACATATAAAAGTGTGTATGTGTGTATATAAAAATATATATAAATATGTATATATAAATGTGTGTATGTATATATGGCATATATGTAAAAGGTATATGGATTGCATATGCATACACATTATGCATGAGACACGTATAAGTACATATGTAAAATATGCATATGTATTAATTTGCATAGGGTGTATGTATTTTTTGTTTGTATGCATTTTGAAAGCTGACCCGCCCTTAAGGCACCTGTATCAATTGCCTAAGTCCTTGGCCGATATAATCAGAGGAGATAAGCAGTAAAGAAAATGATCTTGCTGAGCCAGGCAGGTGCAGGGACACAAGGGAACCCTGGGACTTTACAGGGTCGTCTTCATTTGGTGGTGGCAGCTGTGCCAACATCAGCAGGATGACGTGTTTTAGCAGGGCAGAGGGCATGTAGAGAAGGTTAACTCCTCAGGAATACTGCCTCCACATTCATTCCATTTAAAACCTATTTCTGCCTCTAATCCTTCCACAGTCGGTATTTGGATTCAACCTGGGCCTTTGGGGGGCTATCAGCTGGTCACCTTTCAAATCAGCTCTATCCCTCTGTGTTCTCTCCCTGGGAACAGTCAGGAGAGAAAGGCCCAGACAGCTCTCCACACCCAGCCCCCATTCACTTTCCCACAGCCATGAAGCCGTCAGCTTGCCTTTTGCTCCAGAAGTAGCCTGTGGGCTGCTTCGATGTCCGGGGCCATGAAGCGATCTTTTATCCAGGGCCTTCAGAGAAAGCAGATCAAGCCATCAGCCACACGCCTGCCTCTATAGAGATCCACCGTTCTGAAATGGAGTGGGCCCCGGAGACCTGTTGACTTTACCTGACTACAGAGCGCACCAGGTCGTAAACCTTCTCCAGCGGAGTGGTTGTTTTCAGGGGGCGTAGAAACTCTATGCCCTGGCAGGCAGCTAGGAGCTCGATGGCCAACACTAAAACAGAAACATGGAAGCAGCGGTTGGTTCAAGTCTGGCTTCATCCTGTGGAGCTGAAATCACCCAGAGTTGCAACTACCAGGAGTCAACTCTGGGTGATTTCTGTGTATTGAGAGAAAGAAATTGCCTGCCATTACAAACGTCCATTACGGACGTTCACCTATTACAACCAGTGTTATGTGCTTTCTTCCCCTTTTTCTTCTGTTTGCTTGACTTTATTTTAGTCCGGTCTGTTATTTGTTTTATTGGTCTTTCTGTTTCCTAGGGGGAGAGAAAAAAGGTGTTTTGTTGGATGGGTGGAGAGGATCTGGGAGGAGATGAGGGGAGGGGAAACTCCCCTCATATATATAGAACTCCCCTTATATATATATAGAATATACTATATAAAAAGTTACTTTGAACTAAAAAGAAATAAAATATCCTAAGCAAATAAATAACAGTACTCCTTAGGTATATTGCAAATATATAAGCTACTCGTCACACTGGAAACACGTCTAGTGTTTTACCTACCAGGGGGCTAGTTTAAAAGCATGGCCTTGTCTCTAGAATTGTCTTGACTTCGTACTCTTTCCCTCCCTTCAGAACTCTGCTGCCCTGTGTTATTGAAGGCGTTCCCTTTGACCCGGTTTCCTTCCTTCTTCCAGTCGGCCGTTATACTTCAAGCCCTCTTCCATTCCCCGATGCAACTGCTTCATCAAGACCACGCTCTGCACCTCATACCCCTGATCACCTCCAGCTACCTCTGTACACAGAGCACAGACCGTCAATCATCCAGCAGTGCCTTCCTGAAGCACTTTGGCATCTGTCCTTGGATGTCCCGTGTCGTCACTGTAATGCATCCCGAAACAACTTACTTTCTGTATACGCTTTCCTTTTCCAACATAACATTAATTCATTCACCCCTCAATCTCTCTCTCTATATCTCTCTCTCTCTCTCTCTATATATATATATATCTCTATATATATATATATATATATATATACACATATATATGTGTATGTGTGTATCACACACACACACACACACACGGCCATATGTTATTCAGGTCTTAATCATGGGTTCTGCTTTGAAGACGCCATTTTTGGTCCCTTCAGACTTGACCAGCCTCTTGTATTCTCCTCCCGTAACTCTGCCCTTCAGTGTCTTGTTCATTAACACAAAGAGTTGCCAGGTTGGCCACTGTTTGCTCCTCTGAGCCGACGCTGGTTTCTGCAAGGGCAGGAGATGGGTGCACCTCGCCCACTCTGTTGCATGCTCTGCTCAAGCATCAGGTGCCTTTCTACACTTTCCAGACTCCCGTGCTAGTTGCTTAAGCAAGGACAGGGAGTGGGCGCTGTGATAAGCAGCCTCGTATCTCACACTTACAGCCAGCACTACTGGATTCCAGAATTTGAAGGGATTTGCCGAACATCTGTAATCAAAACAAACTTAAGTAATGGCTGTGTTTGTAAGACAGCCGATTCGTACTTATTGCTGAGTCCCCTTTCATGGTGTAAGCAGAGAGAACAGCGCTAAATAACTAGGCAACCATTTACCGCCATGTGAACATTTGAGCAATCAATCCGAATCATATCTAGCGATATGGCCAAGCTGGATGAGACCCTTGCCATTGTGGGAAGATAGACAAGTCTAACTATATCAGAGGTATGGAGTGCTATCAGAACAAAACAAAACAAAGGAAGGAAAAATGGTAGCTGCTGTAGTAGCTCCAGCCAAGGAAGATGTGTGAGAAGAAGTTTGTTTAGCTATGTGGTTGGAGTGAGAAGGGACCAGAAATCTTTGGAGTCGGAGCTGCTGGTGATGTGTTCCCTGGCATCACAGGACAACACTGTGGTTCGAGGATGGAGACGACATGAGAGAAGGGGGTAAGAGTCCAATACCAGATCGTGCCAGGCTTCTAGGCCTAAGGAAGTGGGGTGGATATGGTTTTTGAGTGCTGGAAAGTAACTGGCAATTTTCGAACTGGGGCATGGTGTGGCCTAAATTGCATTTGTGGATGCTCGCTCTGTTTTGTAATGCGTGGCAAATGCATAGGAGGTGAAGCAGAAGGAGGTGATGGATTCAGATGAACACGCTATGATAGGCAGATAACAAGAACTACCGAGGACGTGGAGAAACGGGCGTCTTTAAGTTCGGCCGGTAGGCACATACCATTGTGCGCCCGCCATGGAAAGCCATCTCCACCTCCCATAAGGATGAGTGAAGAGCAACTGTTTGGCACCATCATTCCAGTCCAGACAAATGAAAACACTCACCTCCCCCCAAAATATTCTCATCAGCCAAAAGGCACAAACAAACCAGTCTTTCCACCGTGAGTGCATCCAGTAACTGTGTTACTTAGGACAACCAAAGCCAAACAAACCAGCGCTAACACACACTAGAACAGGAACAAACCTGGAAGCAGTGTGCCAGGTAAGAGAAACCGGACTAAAGGAACACGTAGTGTGTGTGGCTCCATTTACATTAAATGTCTCATAGAGGGCAAATCTATAAATAGGGACCTAATATAGTGGTTGCCTATGACTGGAGGAAATAGGGAGGATGAGGCGTGATGAACTGAAGACTACAGGGTTTCTTTTGGAATGAAAAAAAAATCCATTCTTTTGAAATGTTCTAAGATTTGCGGTTGCTCAATTCAGTGAATATATGAGAACCATTGAACCACATGTTTTAAAGGGGTGAGGTGAATTATGATAGAATATAACTCTACAAAAAAAATCAACTCACATCTTTAGCCTATGCTATTCTTTCCTTGTGTGACAGAACTCGAGCAATTCTGTGACAGCTCAGGAACTTAAGGAGATACTATTTAATGGAGGGCTGTTGTACTCTCACCAAAGGTGAGCGGCAATTGGGAAGGCAGCCAGAGGGCGGCCCTAACACGACTCTCCCAGTGATTTATCTCTGTCAACTGGGAGAGTCTACAACTCATTAAATCTTTGGAATCGATGTCACAACAACAGAAATGCCCGAGGGATAGAAAACATGAGAGCAAGATCACGAAGAAGCTACCGGAAAATCCAGAACATCCGTCTCCCGCCAGAAAACTAGCCTGGCGTCTTGCTGAGTCAAAAGCCAGAAGGAAAACAAGGGGTAGAGGATGACTCTAGAGTAAACGAAGCCTGGAACCAGGATGATAGGATTTAAAACGGGGGGCCTGGAGTCCCCATTCGAACCAGCCCAAAGGAAAGGCTGAGGCCCTGCAGCTGGGAGGCTTGGGGTTTGTATTTGAGGCTGATACCAGGACTCGGCTGTTTAATTCTGCTGGGTGTGGTGTGGAGTCCTGCCTGAGAGGAAAGCGCTGATAAAAGGAGCTGAATGAGGACGGCACAAATCGACCTGTTAATGGGATTTGGAAAAGCCTACAGGAAGAGCTACAGACAATTTAGGCATGCTGAGAAGAAATGAGTCTTCCCTACTGAGGAACGCACCAACCGGCTGTCCAGTACCAAACAGCCCTGAAAGCATGCATGCAATTAACACGATACAGACCTGGAGGGTTAGTGCTGCTCACTGGCTTGCTCCCTGTGGCTTGCTCAGCCTGCCTTCCTATACCATCAGGACCACCTGCCCAGGGGTGTCATTGTCCCCAGGGTGTTGGATCCCCCCCTCAGCAATCAATAATCAAGAAAATGCCCTCCCCCCGACTTGCCCACATGGCATTGTTATGGAGGCCTTTCCTCAGCTGAGGTTGCTTCCTCCAAGATGACTCTAGCTTGTATCAGATCGACGAAGCAAAACAAAACTACACCAACCAGCACAGTTATCTTGACCAGACAGACTTAAAATCACGTTGGAGACAAAACTCTACACGTGTCTGTGACAGCGTTTCCAGCGAGGTTCACCTGAGGGATAAAGCCTCTCCCTGAATGTGGGTGACACGACCCCACAAAATGGGGTCTCAGACTGAATAAAAGGAAAAAGCAAGTGTGTGTGCACGCGCGTGCTCACACGTTCTTACGTGTGCATAAATGTTGGGACTCACAGAGGCCAGAGGTGGTAGATGCCTCCAGGGTTGGAGTTCCAGGCAGTCACCTGGTCTGGATTCTGTTAACTGAACTTGGTTCTCTACCAGAGTATTCTGTGCTCTTAATCCCTGAGCCATCTCTCCAACCTGGAGTCATTCATGTTGAAGAGAAAGTATACATGAACAACATGGAGATTTGCCTGAAAATAATCTGGGAAAACAAAAAACAGGGAGCAAACGTTTGGGCTTTTGAGTCGGTTGAGGCTTGCCAGGGTTCATGGTCCTCTCCACTTCCAGATATTAAAACAAGCCAAGAAAACCCCCACGTCATTAAAATAGTTACACAAGGAGTCAGATTGTCTCTGTGTAGTTCTGTAGTTCTTCATCTTCAGTGAGGGATCGAATCACCTAGAAAGCCTTTAGCCACACTCCCCCCCCCCTTCTCCCTAGTGTTTCTAGGAGGGGCCAGAGGACCTGCACCCTGTACTTCAAGGGAGAAGTTTCCAAAAAAACACTGACTCAGTGAGCGGTGATTATTCCATTCTGAGAAAGACCCAGAAAACCAGTTTCCCAGTGAGGTCCACCTCCCAGGGCCGGCTTTACCTTGTTCTACATGCTCGATGACCCTGAGGGCCTTCCTGGCTGCCCATCCTCCCATGGAGACGTGGTCCTCCGTGGCAGCGCTGGTAGAGAGTGAATCCACCGACGAAGGGTGGCACAGAGCCTTGTTCTCAGAAACTGAAAGAGACCAGAGCAAGTGAGGCAGCGGCCCTAAAAAGGAATGCAGCCAAAACATCACACAGCTCCCTCAGAGTCTCCACGGCATGGAAGGACCTCTCCAGGGAGTCTTGATCATGACCCAAGCACCAAATGGTGCTGAGGCACAGTCAAAAAAACATACAGTTCAATGCTTTTTTAAAAAATGTATTTATTTATGTATTTTTTAAACATGCCTTGGTGTTTTGCCTGCGTGTATGTATGTTTGTGTAAGGGTGTGGGATCCCCCAGAACTGGAGTGACAGTCTCGAGCTGCCATATGGGTGCTGGGAATTGAACCTGGGTTTTCTGGAAGAGCAGTCAGTGCTCTTAACTGCTGAGCCATCTCTCTGGCCTTGACCCATGAAGCCAAGCAGAGCTCCAAGACTGTGTATGGATAAGCAGTCCATGTAATACTCAAGTCAGCCAGATGTAAGGCACAGCCACCATAATGGAGTCTATGCAGCCGAGGCAGTATCAGGAGGATGGAGAGGCCGGGCGCCATACTGGTTACAAATGGCAGATCTGGGGGTTAGATTCCACCAGACACTTTTAATTAACCATCATGTTACCTAGTCCTTTGAGGTAGTATTGTTAAAGAAAATACAAGATGCTCAGCTAAATTGGAATTTTTTGAATTAAAAAATGTTTGTTAATCCCAGCACTCGGGAGGCAGAGGCAGGCGGATCTCTGTGAGTTCGAGACCAACCTGGTCTACAGAGCTAGTTCCAGGACAGGCTCCAAAGCCACAGAGAAACCCTGTCTCAAAAAAAAAAAAAAAAAAAAAGTTTGGTTGGTTTTGTTGCTGTTATTTTGGTTTTGCTTTAGCATAAGTCGATGCTAAGTCATTCAAATAGAACTGGGCATCCTGCATTTTTTGTGGTTGTTGAATTTGGCTACTCTATTTTAAGATTATGTACTGATGAACACAAGGTTCTTGATATGGATCAGCTGCAGGAACAGAGAGAGTGGACTCGTATGAACCCTGAGCCACCCCAATGCCCCAGCAGCCTAACGACCCTCACACCCTGAGAGGAGTCACAGTTGCTGCGGTGCATCACAGCCGCCATCATGGCAACCAACAGCATCAAGGCCAGGACCCCAGGCAGCCTCATACCAACAGCTCCTGCCTGGGAAGGAAGGTTTTCCGAACAATAAAGGGGTTCATTTCACTGAGATGATTGACACCAAGAAAGATTTGCTGAGGCAGGAAAGGTTACAGCCCCTGGCAGAATTCAAGCCCAAGGCAGTAAAGACATAGCCTGTACTCTCTTTATGTGGTAGAGATTCTCCATGCAGTTACCATGAGGGTTACCAGAATAATGAGAGCTGGAGAAAGACCGAACGATCAGAAGGCCAGGCCCAATAATGCCGACCTTATCCTAGATAGAGGTTCTCCTTTTTCGACATGTAGGGGCCACCCTATCCTAAGCCTCCTGCGCAGGAGGACTAAAAAGAGGGTGCTGACACCCGGAGAGCAAGACAGCAAGGTAGACCAGTGAGACAGGCTGTGTTTGGGGTCACAGGCTGTGATTCCACGGGGGCCCTCATCCCAGAAGACAGAGGACAGCAAGGGTGAGGGGAAGGAGAGCCATGGAGATGAGACCCAAGGTCGGCAGCCACCTCAAAGAGCTGCAGCTTCAGGGACAACCCAGATACCCAGAGAATCTTACGCCACAAGACCACAAGAAGACGGCAAAGAGAAGCAAGCGGGCGACCCACCCATGGAGGACTGAGCAGGGCGGGCCTGAATAAATGAAGGCCTATCAGTCATTCCATCAAGCGGTTTAGCTCTCCAACGAGGAAAGCAAGGCACGGCATTCTGGTAACAGGAAATAAGAAGATGGGCGCCAACGACCTGAAGGACTTGGTTTTCTTCCACTCAACCGGGTAAGAAAGAACTATCTGCATTATCTATGAGACACATGGTTAGAATAAATACTTTTAACGTAAAGATATCTCTTTTGGATCATGACAAATAAAGGTTCTGTTGCTATTGTTACTTATTTACTTATTTGTTATTTATTAATGTCTGCTTTTTCTCAATATGCCGTTGAAGGTTTTTCAGTTGTAACAAGCCTACAACTTATGTTGACGAACCGAAAGTACCTGTTACTAAAGCTCTGAAGTGATGATGATGATGGTGGTGGTGGTGCTGATAAAAAGGAGTTCGCGGAAGGGAGTGCACGAAGTTGGGTACCAAATATGACTGCATTTGAGTTCTGCTCTGCATCCAATTACTATGCAATATTGGAAAAGTGACTCAGCTTCTGGGCTCTCCGATTATTCGCCTGGCCAATGGCGGTAATAACAGTGTCTCCTCCCACCTGGTCCTGTTGCTATGGTTAAGGGAGGGGAAATAAGCAAGGCCACTGGTACTAACTTTGTGGCGGGCATCCTTCTGATGGGTTAGTTATCTACTCCTTGTGGTTTCGAATAGGAAACCAGCTGCCCTGAGCTCAGTTTCCAAGAGGCATATTGCTTCTTGGAAGTGTTCATTTATTTATTTATTTGTGTGGTTTTGGGGACAGGGTTTCTCTGTGTAACAGCCCTAACTGTTCTGGAACAAGCTCTTGTAGACCACACTGGCCTCAGACTCAAAGAGTTCCACCTGCCTCTGCCTCATCTGGAGTGCTGGGATTAAAGGCGTGTGCCACCAACACCCAGCTGGAAGTATTTTTATATGTTAGAGCCCATCTTAACCTTTTAGTGGATAGATAGTGTGTCTAGTAGAAGATCTCCAAAGTTTAAGCATTCAGTTTGGTTCAACTTTTGCCATCAACTATAACTGTCTCTGTCTTTTTTTTTTCCTCTGATTGTTTTTTGGGGGAAAAGCTAAATAGACAAAGTTCAAATGTAATGTTGGGATTGTTTTCTCTGGGGCCATTTTCCACTTATACTTCACGGTTGCATTATTATCTTGCAGCATTACATGGTTTAGGTCTTATGCTTTCTAAGACAGTGTGAAGATTCGGCCTGTTTGCTGTGCTAGGCATGCGAGGTAGGAGGCACAGGAAAGCGAAGCAGCAGCAGAGCTCATTCCAAGGCAGAGGGTGATTCTTTGAGGGAATCTGGAAAGGCTCTCCGGGGCAGGGCTTGTGTTCTGACAAAGGGTGCTGTCCTTACCCAGGGCTGCTGCGGTGCAGTGGGCTATCATGAAGCCAGAGTTCAGGCCTCCTTCAGCCACCAGGAAGGCAGGCAGCTCGCTGAGTGAAGGGTTGCACAGCCTTTCGATTCTTCTCTCACTGATTGCCGCGAGTTCATGGACGCCAATGGCCAAATAGTCCAGGGCCTAAGAGAACAGTTCAGTTCAGCTGGCCGGCTTCGGAATGTACTTCCGGGGTCAGGAGCCCAGTCAGAAAACTTACTTTGGCTGGGTATTCACCGTGGAAGTTTCCTCCCGAAATCGTCTCTCCTCGACTGGCAAAGACCATCTTTCAAAACAGGTTAAGGCTTACACATAACATTGTTGCTCACTTCAAGGGTGACTCCTACCCCCATCTGCTTATGTTTGGTATTGAAGTGGCAGTCGTTGTACAGATAGAGGGAAGATAAGTCTTCCTGGAAGCAATTGTTGACAGGAACACACACAAACACCACACACACACACACACATACACACACCACACAGACACACATCACAGACACACAACACATACACCCCCACCAGACACACACCCACCATATAGACACACAATACACACACAAGACACAGACACACACATCATACACACACCACACATCACAGACATACAACACACACACTCCACACCACAGACACATAGCACACACCCACCATATAAACACACCACACACACACCACACAGACATACACACACCACTCCACACAGACACACAACACACACACAGACACACATGGTAAATTGTATACAAATAATTGGAGACCATGGGATATGAAACGTTTTCTCTTGGGATCTGCGGTATCAATTCCTACTTTTCTACTCCACCAATTTAACAATTGTACTCAAAAGCTGAAACCACTAACACGAACCCCTGGTTTAAAACCGAATTCTATTTCTCCTGTGGAGCTGCGAGCCCAGGCTCCGGAGAAGAAGCTGTTGAATTGAAGATCTGGCTGATAGAGCGCCCTTGGAAACACCTGGAATGATCCATGCTGGGACTGTTTCCCCACTTGTCCTCGGAGACCCTGTACTAGTGTTCAGTAGCCAACAGGTCCTAAAGACCCCCTTCTGCAGGAGGGAACTCTGGACTCTCGGAGTGTGATTACCCCTAGAGATAGTCCTAATCTATCGCACACTTTGTTGAAGCCAGCAGGCACAAGGCAAAGCTAGCAAAAGGCCCTCCATCCTGGTTCCAAAAGCTTACGTTTTCCCTCTGGGCTTTATGAACAATATATTTGCCTAGTCATTATCAGGGCTTGAATCTGTGGCGTGAGCCAATCTCTAATGACAATATTCAGAAGAAAAACTGGGTCGGGGCTGGAGGATGACTCAGCAGTTAGGAGCACTGACTGCTCTTCCAGAAGACCCAGGCTCAATTCCCAGCAACCATATTGCCTGCTCAAGATTGTCTGTCACTCCAGTTCCGGAGGATCCCACCCCCTGACACATACATACATACATACATACATACATACAAGCAAGGACCAATGTATGTTTAAAATATTACATAAATAAATAATTTTTTTAAAAAAGTTGTATCTATACTGAGTGTGTGCAGGCTTTTCTTGTCATTGTTCCCTAAATAATACAACAAAACAACTATTTATGTACTATTTACATTGTACTAGGTGTCACAGGTAACATGTCGTATTATTCTATTGTTTCCCAACTTTGTTAGTCATTAGAATTCCAGCAACTTCCAACTTCCCTAACACCCACCTTTCTGCACTGGCTGCTCTTTACGTGCAGGGCAGCGCAGAGAAACCTGTCCTCTCAGGGAACATCGGGACTAGAGGTATTCTCAACTCGCTGAAAATTCATCCACAATCAAGACTCTTTTATTAAGAAGCTAGGGGACTTTTGGCTGAAATTATGGCTGGGAGAAAAATTAAATAAAAATCTGTCATCCATAACCAGCAAATTCATGCTAATCCTTTCCGTTTTAACACTTGAGTTACCCTTAAGGGTCTAACTATGCCGGTATAGAATCCCCCCCCCCCCCCCCGTACCACTGAAGAGCAAGATCACACACACAGCATGCATAAAAAACGCTGTTCCTTCTAGAATGTGTGACGGATTCGTAATCCCAAGGATTAGCGACTACCGGTTTGAACTCATGAAGCAACCTCGGAGAACATAGAACAAAATCCTAAGGTAGGCTTACGGAAAAAGCACCCTCAAGCCTCAGTGAGAAGCGTGCCACAGCTGTTGGGTAACCCGCCATCTGCTCACCAGGGCTGTGAGCTGCTCTCACGGTGGCTCCCTAGGCGGCTTCTCCCTGATTGGGAAGAAAAGGGTTCTTAAGAGGCTTGCCTGTTTTCAAAGGCAGCGATGTCTCAGGGAAGATTGTACCCTGACTAATTAGCTCAGCTTCAAAGAGAAAAAAAAAAAAACAAAAAACAGACTCTTTAGGC
Source organism: Alexandromys fortis (assembly GCF_014885135.2). Classification (NCBI taxonomy): domain Eukaryota; kingdom Metazoa; phylum Chordata; class Mammalia; order Rodentia; family Cricetidae; genus Alexandromys; species Alexandromys fortis. Next base: position 3,696,298 of record NW_026067932.1, read on the forward strand.
TAAAGACATCCCGCCAAAGAGAAAAAGCCCCCTCCACAAGGAATGAAAGCCTTCTTAACCGTGTATACAGATACCGTATACTGTGGCCCGAGTAGAGTCCACGCCAGAAGGAAACCTGAGGATGGGGAAGCCTTACGTCACCGGGAACACTTTGATGTGCTAGCATGTCGTTTTCTGCTCGGTGCATCCTGCATCACTAGAACCAGGCTGCAGAAGGGAAGGCCAGCCTAGGAGGCGCTAATCACAACCTCAGCAGTGACTTTCAGCCAGTGCCTTGGTGAAACATATCCACAAATGCTGCCTTAGTATTTTATGGGTCAATTTTAAAAGCTAAACTCAAAACCTACGTTCGCGTGTCTGTTTCTGCCACTTACCGACTCTGACCTAGGAGAAGCCACCAAGTGTTCAGCTCCAGGAATGTCTACCTGGAGACAGACTAATTCGACACAGACCCTAACACAGCCAGCTAAAGAAAGCTGCAACCGTGTAGAACATTCAAAAGATACAGGATTGTCTGTAGCACTGTTCAGTTCTGTAGTAATGATGTCCTTCACAAACGCTATGGTATCATTCACCACGCCGTGGACCTAAAGCGCAAAATAAATAAACAAATAATGTATATGGTTATTATCCAATAAGAATGCCAATATTCTTGTAAAACGCCATCTCCAGTCCTTGCAGTTAAGATCATAACAAGTATAATTGGCTCCTTTAGGATATGAAGACAACTGACAAGTTCTCAGTAAAACAAATTAGAATAAATACATTAATATAATATATAAAATAAATACAAAAAATATTAGACTAATATGCAAAACATTGCAGTACAGGAAAAATGCGCCAGCCCTAGCCGTAAAGAATTGCATTTTCATGCCGGTGGTAGGATGTAGGCAAGGTAGATTTCTGGTTGAAGCAGTGATTTGGGAAGTAGACAATGACAGTTACTTTCTGTTTGTAAGAAGTAAATAAGATACTATAGGCCTCTCTTGGACATGACTCGCAGAGATCACCCAGGCGGTAGCCATCCAGGGTTTGACGTCAAGAAGCATAAAGCATCACACTGAAGATGCTCACAAGGAAAGCTGCCACCCTGCACCTTGCCCCAGGACGGCCAGCCATGGTACACTTCTGGCTTCTCTCAGAAGACCAGAAGATAAGATCTATGCTATGATCTTGGGCAAGGAGGGTACTGAACCCCGTTCATCGGGTCCTGGATGCAAACTGGGAGAAAGTATCAATTTCACAGTCGGGAAAATTCAGTGAATTAGTATTTGGAAGATACTGATAATGTAGCCCATCATTTGGAGCCAATCATCATTCTTAGAATAGCAGGGGCTCTTAAACCAGGACTTAGTCTTACAGTTCAGCTGATTTGGCAGTTCTCCCGTAGACTTTTTTTTTTTTTTTCTGAGCTACTGTTTAATAAGCTCATCAGATAGCACTTGTTGAGTCATAGGCAGTGAGGGATTTGCTCGAGGGCAAACGCCCTCTTAGTCTGACGACCAGAACTTGAGTGACAGCTCGGTTCCCGAGGCGTCTGTAACTCCTCGTCAGTCAGATGATGCAGAAGCAGCTGCACCCACGTCTTAAAATTGTGCCAGAGTCATTTGTGATAGTAAGAGGAAGAAGAGACATGCCCCATGGACACTTGAATTCTGAAAGGCAGAATTCAGTGATCGCTTTCCTTTGAACATTCCTGACTGACTGACTATAGTTTTTCCCTACAGGAAGAGCCAGTGAGACTCTCCAATGCTACTTAGCCATCGTAGTGTATCAACACAGGAGGTCAAGAAATGAGAAGTCCAGCTGACCCAGAAAGAAGCTGATAACCACAAGAGAAATGGACATAAAATGCATATTTTTTAACAGAAGCAGCAGAGAGATTTGGATTACATTTGGCCACGACATGATTTTCTAAATCTTTCCTCTTTTTCTACTCCCCCCCCCCGAATTTGGGGAACAAGCCTTTGCTGGGCTCCTGCTTCTTGACTTTACCTGTGGACAGCAGCGCAAGGTGTATGCATCTTGGACACGATCGCAGAACCTGTGGCTTTCTGGGCAAGGAAGGGCGGGGGAGGGTTGTGGGGAAGAAAACAGGCAACACATTACTAGTCTCCCCAACACACACAGCACCCACGAGCCCACTCAGACAAACTCGTCCAGACCTGCGATTTCTGATGGGTGGTGATCCGAGTCCAAGAGGGACCGGAACCGGAAAGCGACTTCAATTTGCCCGCGGTGAGGGCGGACAGCATGAATGTCTAGAATTGAAGGAGGCAAAAAAAAAAAAAAAAAAAAAAAAAAAAAAAAAAAAAAAAAAAAAGTCTGTGCAATTCAGAGGGTTCAGGACCATCCACGGTGCTGGCAGGCCCCTCTAAAGTCCCGAGAGTTCTCATTCATCATACAGAATTAAATACTCCAACCCAAAGGGAAATTTTCCTGTATCTGCACGATTGGCTCTGTTGTAGATGTTGGCGTACAAGCTGTTGGCGGAGTACACTTAGGAACGTGACACAAGACCCCAGGCCCACCCTTGAAGGACCTGGACTGGTGACAACAGAGAGCGTGTGTGGTGGCTTAATTTAACCAAGTCTGTTTTGTACATTTTCCGCTCTACGTATTAACACGGAGCCTTTGATATTCATTAATTCCTAGATGAGATACAGATACTTATATCATTTCGCCTTCCCAATTTTCTTATCAGGGCAGTTGCAATCTCTGTGTGTGCGTACGTGTGTGCGTACGTGTGTGTGTGTGCATGTGCGCGTGTCTGTCTACACGTGCACGCGCACATGCACAGGTGCCCGAGAATATATGAATGTATGTATGGAAGCCAGACAGCAAGCGTAGGTGTCATTCCTTAGGCACCGTTCACCTTCCTTTCCCTTATTTTTCATTTTGGAATAGAGTCCTTCACTAGCCTGAAACTCATCAAGGAAGCTGGGCTGACCAGCAAGCACCAGGGATCTGCTGTCTCCATCTCCTGAGCTCTGGAATGCATTAAAAGCACACACTACAACAAGTTTTAAAATGTCCATTCTGGGGATTGAACTTAGATCCTTGCACTTACAAAACAAGATCTTTACCTACTGAGTTCTCTGCAGCGCCCCCCCCCCACACCCCTTTTGGAGTTTCAAGTCTTACACACTGACTCCTAAAGCAATGTCTACTTTGGCATGCCCAGATCACCCGTGATCTGGAGCAGGTTTCCTAGTGTCTGTCTTCACTACGTAGCTGTTAGCTGGGCGGTGGTGGCGCACCTTAATCCCAGCACTCGGGAGGCAGAGGCAGGCGGATCTCTGTGAGTTCAAGGCCAGCCTGTTCTACAAGAGCTAGCAACAGGACAGGCACCGAAGCTACAGAAAAACCTTGTCTCCAATAAAACAAAACCCAGAATGTCATTGTTATAGGACTGAACGTAACAGAACTCAGGTGCAGCTGTGGCAGTCCTGGGTATATTAGGAGCACCTGCGTCTTCTCACTCTTCCCTGCCCCCTCACCCCCTCCACCTCTGTCAACCAAGTCACCCTGGTTGAATGAGTAAATAAACAGAGCCTGCTGACCAGTATCGAAGGCTTTGGTGGTGCCCTTCAGCACCTCGAGGGTCAAGGCAGCCACAATGTCAGCCTGCCGGGCAATGGCGCTGGCTCGCTCCACGGCCTCGCAGCCCAGGGAAGTGATCATCTGGGTCCCGTTAATGAGTGCCAGGCCCTGTGGGAAAGGGAGAAAGGTTTCTTACTGTGTTCTTTGTAACGAACCCACAGACAGGAGATCTGTCCTTGTAGGAGAGAAACTGGCCAGTTGACTGAACTGGGTGTCTGTGTGTTTTCACACGTGTGGGCCAGGCGTGAATATTCATGAGCTTGAGTGGCATCATATCTGGTGTGTCTGTGTGTTTTCACACGTGTGGGCTAGGTGTGCATATTCATGAGCTTGAACGGCGTCATATCTGGAATCATTAGCACAGATAGGGCCAAAGGGTACCTGTTGACTTCCCTTGTCAAGGCACCGTGTGGCCCTGCACTCTGGAATGTGTGGAGCATCTTCAGCCCTCTGTGTTCTATTCTTTAATAGCTTCTCACCGCCATAAGCAAGACATCCTGAGACTGTCTGGGTCCAAATTTCCATCATGTTCAAGACATCCAAAGACTACCCTGATCCAAAGTTCCATCATAGACAAGAAGACTTAGACCTTGAGACTATCCTGGTCCAAAGTTCCATCACAGACAAGACATCCTAAGACTATCCTGGTCCAAAGTTCCATCATGTTCAAGACATCCTAAAACATTCTTGGTCCAAAATTGTGGCTGAGAACATCATAAGGGACCTTGACTAAGCAGTTCTTATTAAAAACATTAGAAAACTATATTTGAAATTTATGTTCTTGGAGAACCCTCGGGGACTTGTGGCATGACTAATTTTAACTATTCACAGAGGAGTCCTTTTGTAGCTGTCAATCAACACATAAACTGTGTTTAAGGAACTGATGAGGCTGCCATTAAGGATGAAAACTGCATATGTAAAGATTCGCTCACACAAGCAAGTTTTTCTTTAGTGACTTACCTCTTTTGGTTTCAGAACAACTGGTTTCAACCCGTGGGCTTCTAGGACCTGTTGAATGATTAAAAGCATGAACATAAGTTGAAATACCAGCTTATATTTTATTTCATACGGAGCCCAGTGAAATACTCTCAGTTCCAAAGTTTGTCTTATAAAAGATTATGCCAGGCTCTTGGGGCCAGCAACTATGTTTATTTAGTGAGGAAGCAGGCTTAGTTTTTTAAAGAACTTGTGGACTTTTGAAGCAAGGACTTGGTTGCCTACAGAATATGTTTTGCGCTGGGCGAAGGCATCGCACGCCTTTAATCCTAGCACGCAGGAAGCAGAAGTAAGTGGGTCTCTGTGAGGTCAAGGTCAGCCTGGTCTACAGAGTGAGTTCCAGGGCAGGCTCCAAAGCTACACATAGAAACCCTGTCTTGAAAAACCAAAGGGGGGTGAGAGAAGAATACGTTTTGCTTTCAAGTTCCTGTGTTGGGTATCAATATTTGAGACTCCTCATCCTGATATACCTACTCGGTTAATGCTGGGCTCCAGGCTGGCTGTCTATATACATGCTTCTGCATCCAAAGCATGACCTCAGATGGTCCTTTACCCTTGTTTCTGCATGCTCTGTCACCAACAGAACCTCACGGAAAAGCTTAGGAGCAAATGTGTCCACACCAAGGAAGAGGAGGTTATGGAAGCCCCTCAACTAGATAGAGCCAGAATTCCAAGAGGAAGGGGACAGAATACGATTTCTCTCAGGTAACAGAAGTAAAAGCTGCTGCTACATGAGATTCCCCTGGTGTGGGAAAGAAAGATGGAGTCAAAGTGGGAGAAAGACAGACAGCTGCCTCTTTATTAACTCTGTTCATTTCTCAGGGTCTGAGCACTTCCCACTGCAGGGTGTTGAGCTGGGCTGAGGGTACACACAGTAGAAACAGAAGCTCAGGGCACCCAGGCCACACAAGGGCTGAGTGCTTGGGAAACAAATAAGACGTAACCACCTATGTGTGGGTGACTTGGGAAGAAAGGAGCAGAGGAGCAGAGAGGGTAGATTCCTAGAGGACTTCTCAGGATAAAAGAAACGAAAAGGAACTAAGTGTTGTGCCTTCTGCTTAGCCCAGAGCACATTCCAGCTGCAAGCTAACTCTATCATTTCTGCCATCGAGACCCTGGGGTGGGAAGGGCTATGAGGATCACATGGAAAACAACACTCTTGAAGTCAACATCTTTATCCTAAACATGAGGAAAATGCTAGAAGTTTAGCCAGGGTGGGGTGTGTTTGGATTTGCTGTTGACCAAGGGTCAGGCTGGCTGCCACATTAAGGTGGCCGAGGAAACACTGTCCACAGAGACAGAACCAAGATAGGTTGCACGGGAGAAAAATGACCTTGAACTTGGATCCTCCCAAAGCCCAAGGGACAATCTAGTTTCTTCTTCCTCCTTCATGATTTCTCTCTCTCTCTCTCTCTCTCTCTCTCTCTCTCTCTTTAATTTATGTGCTTTGGTATTTTGCCTGCATATCTGTGTGAGGGTGCCAGATGCCCTGGAACTGGAGTTACAGACAGTTGCGAGCTGCCATGTAGGTGCTGGGAATTGAACTCAGGTCCTCTGGAAGAGCAGTCAGTGCTCTTAACCGTTGAACCATCTCTCCAGTCCCAATCCTCTGTCTCTTTCACTTACTGTTTGGGTGCCTCGTATCTACTCACAGAGGACACTTTAAACAATGCGGTGGGCTGCTCAGCTGAGATTTGTTCAGGAAGAAACCATCACAAGCTTCATGTAAAACATGCCTTCCTGACAAGCTCAACAACAGGTTGTGCTTTCTAGAGACCACACAGCAGGCTCTGTCTTTCATAACTCTCACCTGTAAGGTAAGCTCCCCAATACAATTGTGACCCACTGTGACCTCCCCAGTGGGCATCAGTAGTCTCGTGAGTGCAGAGCAAATTTCTGAAACTAAAACAAGTGACTATACGTTCCCACCCAGATCTGCATATCTTGGATGCTGGCAGGGGAATATGGGAGCCAATATTTTCTAGTCTGATTCATCTATAACTGGACAGCCATGAAGGTGTGAGAGAACACACGCCAGTCTCCTGGCTCCAGCGGAGGAGAATCACTATGGAGGAAGCTGTTACGTGAGGCTTACGTATTTAGCATCAGCCCAGCCGCTCTTTGGGGACCACATCTTTCCTTCTCCAATGAGTCCCAGAGCAAGATGAGAGAGAGGCGCAAGATCTCCACTGGCACCCACAGTTCCTTTCTCTGGAACGTATGACAGGCAGGAGGCTGAAAGAGAAGCAGGCATCAGTGACCTCAAGAGGGCTTGCACCGTTGTAATTATCCTTGCTTTGCCAGTGAGGACAATCCTCATTTCCAACAGTTTAGAGTAATTTGGAAAATACATATCCAAGAATGATCATTTCGGAGGCACAACTAGGCAGTACTTGGGAGGCAGAGGCAGTTGGATCTCTGTGAGTTCTAGGTCAGCCTGGTCTACAGAGTGAGTTCCAGGATGGCCAGGGCTACACAGAGAAACCTTGTCTCAAAAAACCAAGAGAGAAAGAGAGAGAGAGAGAGAGAGAGAGAGAGAGAGAGAGAGAGAGAGAGAGCAGAACCAGCTAAGTTGTTATGAAAGAGGAAGGTGAGTGTGGAGGGAGGGAGAGAAGAAGGAAGGAAGGAAGGAAGGAAGGAAGGAAGGAAGGAACGAACGAACGAACGAACGAACGAACGAACGATGGAAGGTGTGTGTATGGAGGGCAGGCTTCCAGAGGGAAGGACATGAGGCTCGGCTGTCATGACGTCACTCTTAGGGTTCTAGTGGTATCTCAGAAACACAATTATAAACTAGCTGTTGATGGTCCCATCCTGGTTTCTAAGAGCAAAACGTTAGAAATCATTAAGATACAGTATTAAGGGACATTCATGTGAGCAGATTATATGCAGCCAATAAAAGCTGTTGGAGAATGCTTTAAAACATGTGTTTACTTTTTACAAAGTAAAATGTCTACTTTAGAAAGAAGGACACGGCGCACCTCTTGATGTCAGATGTCCTTCTATATATGTGTTGCTTTTAGTGGTTAATGAATAAAGCTGTTTCGGCCAATGACTTAGCAGAGTAAAGTCAGGTGGGAAATTCGAGCAGAGATACAGACAAAAAGAAGGCAGAGTCAGGTCAGACACCAGCCAGCCTCCAAGGAAACAAGACATGTAGAAAATGAAGCAACGCCACGGCCACGTGGCAATGCATAGACTAATAGAAATTGGTTAGGGGGCTGGAGAGATGGCTCAGAGGTTAAGAGCATTGCCTGCTCTTCCTAAAGGTACTGAGTTCAATTCCCAGCAACCACGTGGTGGCTCACAACCATCTGTAATGGGGTCTGGTGCCCTCTTCTGGCCTGCAGGCATACACACAGACAGAATATTGTATACAGAATAAATAAATATTTTTTTTAAAAAATGGTTAAATTAGAATATAAGAGATAGCCAGGAATACTCCTGAGCCAAACAGTGTTGTAATTAATATAGTTATTATTAATTATTTGGGTCTCGGTGGCTGGGAAACAAAGTGTGGTCTCCATCTGTACACACCAAAGACCAAAGTACTAATAACATAATTGTTTAACAATAACTTTACAGGCAAAACTCTCTCTGTCTCTGGTCGTTCACTTACCACCCCATACACTATGCCCGCTCATGGATAAGCATGTGCTATTTTTCAGAAGTCTCCCCAAAAGTTACCCCCTAAAAGGAGGCTTCTGTTTCCTAAAATAAAGCCCTTTCATGGTGACTGTTTCCATAGTTGTTGCTAAATGACATCAGTCAGACACGTCAGTGCCAACCATGGGCTAGTTTCCAGACTACAGGTGACCTGGGGAATTCTCAGAGCATCAGGGAAGCAGAGGTGCCTTAAATGCATCTATCGGAGCACGGGTGCCTTCAAAGTCGGAGCTCTACTGTCTTGGGGTTTGAGGCTTGTGGTGGAGCCGAGCTTGTAGATGTGATCACTACAGATCTGTGTAAATAGCCCTATAGCCTGTAGATCGTGACCTTCGCTAGTCAGTGTGTCACACTTATGAGTCCCCTGGGCCCTCTGCAGAGCAGCTCAGGTGTCTGGTCTTCTCTGCGTGACTGTGAGACCTTGTGTCTTTTCCCATCCCTTTCCCCCAAGGAGCCCTAGGATTCCCATCGACCTCATGTTTTATCCTTAGCTGTGTAAAGGGGCAGCTTCCTGAGCCTTGCAAATCTGGCCTCCCCTTTAAGGACTGAGTTGCGTGGCGTCATGTCCCATCCCACAGTGGCCTTCATGGGCCAAGTCAATCATTAACCTCTTCACATTTTGACCTACCTTTTTACAAAGTTAGATTTTCATGTGTGAGTACCACTTATCCATCATGGGGCCGGAGGGGGAGGGAGGGGGCGTGGAGCATTAAAAGTACAGATTCCTGGGTACCAACTGGAACCTCTCTGCCTTTGGGATGGACAGAATCCAGGAATCATGTTTATGGATGACTTGCTGCCATTTCTCTGATCATAGGTGGGCACCACTGAAGGCAAGCTCTGTGTAGGCCTGAACTTACTGGCATACTGGTAGGGCTCACGTTTATCTCATACGATACCACAAGATAGGTTGACATTTGTGGGAACAGCTAGAGCTGCCATTCTTGCTACTTGACAACTGGTTCTCCTTCTTGCCAAACCCGTTTTACACTCATCTCGATTCTTTTCTCTTTAGCCTTGGCATCTAGTCATCCCAATATACTTTTTGGGGTGTGGCCAACTTCTCTGGAAGGCCCAACGAAGGAGTCAGTGCCTTACCATTAAACACTTCAATAACTTGTTTCAGGGTCTCCAAGGAAATCCCGCTGTATCCTTTAGCTAAAACGTTAATCCTCAAAGCCAAGAGCATCCGACACCTTTCAGGGCTGAGTGGCTTCCCAACACCTACAAAGCAGAACTGTCGTTTTCTTCAAGAAAAAAAACCCTCAAAACCAAATCCCTCACCTCCTGCCCACCCTCACCTCTTGGGTCTTTCCCTACTTTTGCCAGTCTTCTCTTGGCTTTCTGAAGCTGGATGGATGGCCCTCCCTGTTGCCTGTCTGGCTCCTCAAACCTCATCCAGACTAAGCTAGAGACCCAGTTCTCCTTCTCGATTCCTTGCTAGAGCCCTTCAGTGAACCTCACCTGCCTACACCTGCCTACACACCTTCAGAATACTGCAGAGAGGCCTTGACACAGCCCCCTTCAGAATGAGGGGCCCAGAGCTTAACCTACCTAGCTCACGCCCCCAATACTAGCCTTGGTTCTTTCCCCAAAGCACAACACTCTCTTCAAAGGATTGCATACATGCTCCTATCTTAAGCTCCTATCATCCCTCCACCTGGCCCATTTTGTCTTCTGAGCTGTAGCACAAGGTTGGTCTGGTCTAACGTCATCTGCTCACACTCCTGGGTCCCTAGCACCTGGCCCCTGGCGTGCATTCGGAACACATGAGCTGATGTAGCTGGTAGCACTATGCTGGTCAATCAGGTGATCTAAGGTGATTTAGGAGGCACCCAATACTAGGAACAATTTACCTGAAGAATGGGAACGAACCAAGTTGACCTGAAGCTCCCTGGAAGAGAAAGGTGAGAACCCTCTTTGCTTGGGTGAACACGTTCCCTCGGCTGGGAATATGAAGGGAACAAGAGTTACGGCTTCAGATGGGCAGGGGACGGTAGATCTGGTTCGCTCGTGACAAGCTGGGTGCAAGTCAGCTCAAGCCTCACACTGTCCACCAAGATACACGAGAAGAGTGGCTGTCTCACAGGGTTGTGTGCGCACTTGTTACCCAAGGCTTGGTCTAAAGCAATGGTTCTCAATGTATCGGTGGCTACTGCTGTAGGGGTCACATACCAGATATTTATAGCTGCATATCAGATATTTATGTTACGATTCATAACGGTAGCAAAATTACAGTCATGAAGTAGCAATGAAATAAATTTATGGTTGCAGTCATCACAACGTGAAGAACTGTATTAAAGAGTCGCAGCCTTAGGAAGGTTGAGAACCACTGGTCTCACTGAATGTCACTGCTCAATGAATGTCAATGTAGCCAATGTGAACCATCTTGGTGGAGGCGAAATCGCAGTCGGGGCAGGAGGGTGGCGAGGACGTGCAGCTGAGACTTACTGTAGCTTATGGACGGGGATTACAGTTCTGGCAAACTTCCCAAAACCTGTGGTGATGCCGTACACAACTGGAATAAAAAAGTAAGCAGACACCCTCGTGATTAGATTCGATGGAAGTTTTGTTCTTACGTTTGTCCATAAAAACGACGCCAGGGCACCCAGAGGAAACGGTACCTGTCTTTTCTTTTATGATGCTGTCGATGACTTCCCTGGACTGCTGCACCTTCTTCTCGGCAGTTGAAGTGAGCTAGGGAAAGCATTGGCCAGAGCGAGCCTGTGAAAGTCTTCCGTGGCCGGTGGAAACGGCAGGGAGCTGGCCTCCTTTCCCTTCCCCACCTTTCCCGCGTACCTTTATCTTGTAACGCCCCTTCCCCAGGTTGACCAGATCCTCTGTGCTCAGACTGTCCCCATCCAAGGCAATGTACTGCACAGAAGGAGTGAAATCTCAGTGAGCCGGGGGCAGCTTCTAAGGGGTGGCCCTGGACACAGTCTGATGCCGAAGATAATCTTATGATATCTACCATGAGGCATTGCCGTGGTAATTAAAAACATGCCCGGCTCATAAAGAGACTGGGTAAGAAAAGTCGGAGGCCAGGCTCCCTGTAGGAGCAACTCGGAGCTGGATGAACCTGTCCTTACGTGTGGCATTCACTCAGGTACGAACCCTCTCCTCTGTAAAAGGAGAGGGGTATTGTGTCACCAGACTTCATTTTCCCCACAGAAAGAAACTGTAGCTCCCAGCTTACCTTTTCGGGCTCCCGGTATTTGCTGTATCTGAAGCCAGGTAAAGGAGTATACTGGCCAGAGTGGGAAAGCCCCAGTCCCACCATGGCAGGCCCAGCCCCCAGTGCCGACTAAAGACGATGCAGAAAGGATACAGGAAAACTCCTTCCGGCTGCGAGGGAATGAAGTCGGGAGACATTACATCGCCTTCAATGACTGAAACGAGAAAGGGGGGAGGGGAGATAGGGGCCTTGCAGACCATTTGGACTGCTGCCAGACCCAGGAATGGCCCCTCCATGCACTGAGCTTGCATTGCACAAACATGGCTGCTGCCACGTGACTTCCTACAGTTTCCCGTGGCCTTAGCGTCTCTATGCGGGGAAAGCAATAACACAGACAGGCAGGCGAGGGGCGGTAGGTGGAAGATCAGTTCTGGCTGGCTTCCACGCCTGCTCCGGTGGTCACTTCTAAATCTGTAATCTCGGCACCCCTGTGCTGCCAGCCTCAGGCCCGAGGAGATTTATCTAATGGAAGAAGGAAACTGATTGCAAGGGGATTCAGATTTGCAGCATTGGTTCAAGTGCAGTCTCTTGTCACTTAAGATCTGCCTCTCTACATCTGCTGCAGGCTGAAGACAGGGCGAATGCGAAGCTTAGCTTAAGGCTCCCCCAGGCCAAGTGCGCAAGCCTATTTTCCCCATCATTTCCCCTGTGATGAGGGTGACTTCCGGCAGCTCAACCCGTTCCCCTGCGGGCCACTTACCCACTTCTACGAACTCATTGTCCTCCAAGGCCACCTCCAGCAGGTCCTCATTGTCCAGCAGGCCCAGGCCCTTGCACCGGCGCACGAGGAAGCGCACTTCATCCACCGAGGCGAAGCCGCCATTGTCCGGTTTGTTCTTCATGTAGCGCCTCACAGCCTCGCGGCCCAGCCAGCCTACAGAGAGCTTCCCGTCCTTGCAGGGTACCGCCAGCCATTCCCCACGCACGTGCACCGTGTACCTAGGCATGGCTCGGCTGACACTGGAACAGCCCTTCTGAGCAACAGGCCGCTGGCTCCTTCCCTACTGTCCCAGACTGCAGAGCCTTTTATCCTTTACCCGGGAGGGGAGTTGCCTGCTGGGGTGTGGTTGGCAGGGAGAGACTGAGAATGAACTGTCAAAAACACACCCCTTCCCTTGTCTTTACTCATTCACACTTTGAACAAATATTGATTCCTGTCTCTGGTGTTCTTTTGGCCCTTTTGAAAGCTGAACTAGGGGCTGGAGAGAGAGGGTATGGGTAGGTGAGCCCACCTTCAATGCAACCGTGCAGAGAAAGACCAGGGGTCTCTTACCCTGGAGCTCTGAGCTCTGCTGGTATCCCACCTGACCAGGATCTCCAAGTTCTCTCTCCCTTTCTGAGGTCTGCCTTGAGAGCTGGCCATAAACACCATGTTCCCCTCTTCGGGGAATTACTCAATTGGTAAAACGCATCCCCTCGGTCAATTGTGACACCCAGCGGTGTGGCAATCCTCATTCAATTATTTATTCACTCCACAAACACGAGTTGAGCAACGCCTCCCCGACACCCATTTGTGCTTCAGAAGCTGTCGCTTCACAAGGGAAGGCCGAGAACTCCAGAGATCACTTCCACAGCTAAAGGTTGTGTCTAGATGTATGACCAGCTTCCTGACCTGGGGGAGTGAATTGTCAGCTTGTTTTCTCATCCAGAAGCAAACTGTTTATTGTCATGCTTTGAAGCATCTATCCAGAATAAATCCTGGCTATAAATCCTGGCTCTGTGGTTTATTTGACTCCTCTGGGCTTCAACTTTCTCACCTACGAAATGGAGATAACGCTAGGACCTATCCCAACGGGCAGCTGGAAAAGACAAAGTGATTTCTCATGTGCCAACCCTGGGGCCAGCGCCTGCTGGATGGGGCCACTAAGGAAATGTTTGGGATTGCTCTCACTCTGAACTTTAACCTTGGTGGCTCCGCATGACCTTGATGGCTTTGAGACTATTCCTTGTCTTGGCACCTAGCTCTCCCCAATTTAGCTAAGCTTCTTCACTGCAGATAATTGTCACCCCTGTCCCCACCAAACTCTTCCCCACCAGGGTTAAGGAGCCCAGGTCGTGTGGAAAGGGACTCAAAGGAATGTGTGTACTTCAGTAGTGAGTCAGTTCAGAGAAATCGGATTGTTCCAACAGAAATCCCGGCCTCTTTCTACTCCAGAACAGAGATAGAGTTACTTCTGCCAACATCCATATCTGCACCAAGCATCTAATTAAAGTATGTTCGTGACAGCCACGCTCCGACTGTGCCTGCAGTTTGGCAACGTGGCTGTTTGACGGACACGTTATCTTTAGTTCCAGGATCCCACCTTCAGGACACGGCCTTCCGTCTTCCTTACTTCATCTCTGCCCATAAGCCTGACTTCAGGTTAATCCTTTCTTCTCCCCCAGAACCCCACTGCTTGCAAAGCTACCCTATTGCTCATACAGTTAAGCTCAGCAGCTTCAAGGTCCTTGGTAAGCCCGAATCTAGGCCTGTATCGGGGATGAAACCCATGCCCCAAGTCCTTATGCTGGCCCGTCATCTGCTTACCCCAGCAGACTGTTGCAGCAAGTCCTGTGGTCATGAAGGTGTTGGATGAATGGCCCCACCCTTGGACTCATGCCTCCCCCAAGGGAATTCCCCACATCCTCCCTTCTCCTCAGTTTGCATTTAATTCCCAGACATGGCTCCATCTTTTACATTTCTGGGAAAACCACGACCCTCAGATGTGAACCACCTTCATTCTGCCATCTTCATTTGTCCACCAAGGCCTTTCTGAACACTTGGTAGGTGCCAAGCTCCGTGCCAGGCGCTGCAGATGAAACGAGGTCTGTTCACACGCAAGCACATTCATGGACTTGGTTCTTTCTCCCCATACCCTCCAGTTTCCTTGGCAACTACTCTTTTGTTTCTGTTGAGACTTTTCTTAAACCACCTAAGGCTAGGTGGGCGGAATTCTTTTCCAGCCTACATCAGCACAACCAGGTTTCTGTTTGTTTGTTTTCTGCATCATGTAGAAAGTCCTCTCTTTTACCTCCTCTGGTGATGGTGTGTGTTTGATCTGTCACGGAGACAACTCAGGACATAACTTGAGTCAGTGTGAACTCTTCCTTGGCCCTAGGTAAACCTACAGAGGGAGATGTGTCTTTGGCGCCCCCTGCCCGTTCCAGGGAGGAAATACAAGTGAGAGCGGAGAGCTGGGAAACAGGGAGACCCTGGGGCACAGGTAAAGCCAAGGGAACACAACTGTTAGGTGGAAGGAGAGCAAAGTCTTAGGATTCCAGGATTGTAGCTTTCTGATGGCTGCCCCATCTTTGGGGTGTTCTTAATCTTCATATTTTTAGGGGGTAAAGTTTACAAATAATATACTACATTGCTTTTAAAAGTTAGAAAATTTTAGTGAAATTATGAGAAAATAAAAAAACAAATGAAGCCGGGCGGTGGTGGCCCACGCCTTTAATCCCAGCTCTCGGGAGGCAGAGACAGGCGGATCTCTGTGAGTTTGAGACCAGCCTGGTCTACAAGAGCTAGTTCCAGGACAGGCTCCAAAGCCACAGAGAAACCCTGTCTCGAAAAACAAAAAAAAAAAAAAAAAAAAAGAAGACATTTTAAATTACAATGAGAGTTAAAATTTTTATTTCTTCATAGGTTCGATTTAAAAAAAAAAAGAAAAAAAGGAGGGGGAAATTTCTTAAATCAGCAACAATCAGGTCCTTAATCCACTTTCAAATCTTTCCCCACCAGCATGGCAGTCACGGGGTGCATGCTGGCTTTATGCTCTTGGTAGGCGCGGACAGCTTGATCGTGAGATTTGTCAAAGGCAGCAAGATCCCTGCAGAGCAAAGAAAAAGAGAGACAAAGGAACAGAAAAGTCATGTCCAAACCGAGGTTAAATTAAAGATCAGAGCACGGCAGCTAAGTATAGATAGCACCTGAGTAAAACCAGATGGCTCTGTACAAACTCTGTATCAGATACTGGTCCATAAAAGGGCAGGCCACAGATATTTGGAGGGGGTTACACGGAGGAGCCAGAGTGGTTTGGAGGTGGGTTACAGGGAGGAGCCAGAGCGGAGGGGTAGTAGCTGCTGCCAAGGAAGTGTGGAGGTATAACTGGCCTCATATGAGAACATGGACTTCAATACTTTGTCTTTTAAAAAGAAATGCTTTTCAAACTTATGTTTATCAATCACTTAAGAGTCTAAACGTTCTAAACTATAAAAAGAATTTCTGAAAACTTCACACAGCGCGAGTGTAAAAAGCCAGCCACAGTTAAGCAGTGGTGGCAAATAGTCCGCAGTGAACACAAGGAACGTAGGATTAACCATTATGGCCGGGAGTTTCAGGCTACAGACAGATTATTTATTTTCCCCTTTTTCACATTCATTTATTTCTTTATGGTGTGTGTGTGTGTGTGTGTGTGTGTGTGTGTGTGTGTGAGCACAGGTGTGGAGGTCAGAGGACAACCCGTGGGAGCTGCTCCTCTTCCACCATCCGACTCCCAGGGACTGATCTCAGGTTTGGCAGCAGGTACATTGCCTGCTGAGCCGTCTTGCCAGCCCCAAAGGGTATATTCTTTATTTGAAGTATAAGTCACTCGATTCAAAGGTAGATGGGTTTTATATGGAAAGCAAGTGAAGCCTGCTTCAAAATACCTTAAGAAGTAGTGCTGTGGTCATATTTCAAAAGCCAGGTAATGGTTTGCATGGACAAAATTTTATACTTAGGAAGTGAATGCAAAATTATCATGAGATTTTATGCCATTGATTATAATATTTTAGTAATATGGAGCAAATACCTAATCAGGGAACTTAGCGGAGATATTCTTAAATCACATCTTGCTGCTAAAATACATTCCATCCCTCCCCTCCCCCAAGTCTTCCTCTGCTATACACATCAAGTGACACTTGACTCAGAAAGAGCTTGCTCTTTGTGCAAATTCCTTTGCATTTAATTTTAGGCTCTTCCTTGGCCCCGCGCGCCAAATTTTCTTTCAAAAATCTTTCTGTGTATCTAAGACTGTCTTGAGTTTATTTCCTTTTCAACTTGCCTAGCCCTATAGTAGCTAATCACACATCGTGTTCCTGAAACTGCTAATGACATTTTTCTAAAATGTAAATGGTCCCAAGTACCAATTTCTTATTTATGATAACAAACTTGAAATAACACTTAAAAGTGTGCTATAGATGGCATTTTACAATGTTATTTCTCCCATCAGGCAGGACCAGGTATTGAACCTCGGGTCTCAGGCATGCTAAGGGCTCCACCATGGAGCCTCAGGGATGCTTAGGGCGCCGCCATGGAGCCTCAGGGATGCTTAGGGCGCCGCCATGGAGCCTCAGGGATGCTTAGGGCGCCGCCATGGAGCCACAGGCACAGCCCTTTATGCAAGTATTTAACAAGAAACATCTTCCCATTCTGCTTCCCATCCCTCGCATAACTAGGAGGCACAGTCTGAGTCGGCCTTACTTGAATAAAGGTCGTGTAAACTTCATCCTTCCTTGTTCAGTTGCCATTTTTAGAGCCAAAGGAATGGCTTCCTCCCATTTCGATTGAATGCAGAGCCGTAACCATCTGAAAGAAGGATTTTTAGGGGCGAGGGAGAGAAGATGAGGAGGGGGAGGAAATGACCAATATAAACTAAACGCTTATACTATAGATAAAAGCAATCCCATTATAATAATCATATCATGTACCTTTATATCATCTGTCCACATCTGTACATACACAGCTAACACCTGCTGCATTACAATCATACTGTGCACTTTTACATCATCCATCCACATCTGTACACATATAGCTAACATCTGCATTAATCACACCATGTACTTTAACGTCATCTGTTCACATCTGTACATACACAGCTAACAACTGCATTATAATCACACGGTGCACCTTTACATCATCCGTCCACATCTGTACATACACAGCTAACATCTGCATTATAATCACACCATGCACTTTAACGTCATCTGTCCACATCTGTTACATACACAGCTAACAACCTCATAATCACATAGTGCACCTTTATGTCATCCGTCCACATCTGTACATACATAGCTAACAACTGGAGAAGAGAAAGAGGAGGGGCTGGTTCTTGGGAAAGATTAAGTGTTAGGCTTGGCCTATAGAAGTGTTCGTGTCTTATCAAGTCAGTTTGTGAAGTAACCCTTACACTACAAATTTGAATCAAGGATGGCTAACATATCACAGAACCAAAGGTTTCTAGCTGTGGCCATTCAGAGTTGATCTGGCTACCTGGGGAAAGGAAGCCTATTTACCACTGAACTCTCCATTCTAATTTTTTTTTTAAGTTGAGGGTAGCTTAGTGCAAAGTCTAACAAAAAGATTAATATCACCATGTTATATATCACAACTATCCCTTCAAGACACTATGATTATCTATGTTGATGGACGGGACAAGGGATTGGCAGGACTCCGGGGCTCTCAGACTGTTTTCCCTTTCTCCACGGTTTAAGCTAGCATTCTGCTTTCTTCCACAGAGACAAGTTAAAATGATGTACCTGAATCGAATTTCAGAATTGTTAATGGCATTGAAGTTGTACACCTCTTGCATTCGCTTTATGTGCCCCAATGGAAGAGGTGCCTAAGAGCAAAATGAAGAAATATGACGGATCATTTCAACAGGATTCCCTGGAAGAAAGGAGCTGGAGAGAAATTCTTAGCCACATTAAAGTCCTAAATACCTTAGAATATAAAAATACGCTGGGTAAAAGAAGCAGGTGCACAACAGCGCAAATCTCTAGCAACTGACTCCTGAGGAGGATGTTCTCCTGGGAACATGGGGACAAGCTACTTGGTGGAGAACTCTTGAAACAAAGGCTGGTTATTCTGCTCAGACTTTCTAGACCATTCCAGAATCCTTTAGGTTCTTCCCCTTCATCCTACATAGCTTAAATTTATCCCACCCTTTAGATAAATCACTTTCCTTACATGGTTATCGCTGGTTGCCTGGGCTGATTGGCTCTATCTTTGTCTAGCCCTTTGAAGATCACGTTTGGATTATCTATCGCCTTTTGAAATGGTAGTCCGTAGCCTTTCGTATCACAGACCCCTCTGAGATGAGAAATATGGGCTCTGTCCTTGGCGGGGTGGGGTGGGGTGCATTTACCATACAGAGGCAAATGCATAGATCTGGGGGATGCTTGGCCCGCCTGCGCTCATGTTAACCCACGCTGAAAGGGGAGATGCGTTTGGTAGAAGGAAAGGAGATGAGTTCAATTTGGACAGACAGAATCCGAGATGCCTAGAGGGCAGGCTGAGGTCCCTAGAGAGGTGCTGCCTCCCATTTCCTCCCACCGTGGCCTCCTTCCCTGACTTGACTGCCTAAGCAGGCCACCTCCATGCTTACTAACTGCACTAGGCCTACTCCGAGTTAGCATGTGAGCTCCCACGTGGACATTTCAGTTCCCAATCCGTGCTGCTGCTAGGCCAGCCAATGAAGGTCACCTCCCAGACTCCCATTTTGCCACACCCCTTCCCATCAGCCCATCCGGTTTTCCTCTTCTCCATCCTAGGTCACGCCAGTGATACTACAGAAAGCTACGAAGCTGATCTTCTGCGAGGTTTTTTTGCACCAATCCCAACAATCCCAGAGGAAATTCTGGTTCAGATCCCCACGCCCCTCCTCTCTAGGTCCTTCGATGGGCTTGAACTTAAAACCTACTTGGATTAAAGTCTACTTGGAGTCTTTCCTGAAAAGCTCCAAAGCCAGTGAGCCACAAGACACTGTGTTTTCATGCTGTGTGGTCTCTCTCCTCTGATCTGGTCTCTCTCTACCTCCTGACGCCTTCAGGTCTCCTGCAGGCTTCATTTCATAACCCGCAATCTAATCAAAGCAACTCCCGTTTTAAAGGCCTTCTGACTGGCCAGAACAGAATCTAAATGTCTGGGTTTCTGATTTGTGATGTTTTACAGGTGACGCCTCCGGGCTCCGTGAACTTCCTCACCCAGCCCTACTTCTGTCTGGAGAGCATCTGCCCCCCATCCGCTGGTGCTACCCTTCTGCTAAGACCCCTTCAGAAGTCCTTCCTCGATGAAGGCTCCTGTGGGAATGGGCATCTAGAACACACTTCCCGCTGCTGCCAGCGGCACACACCTTCCCCTCCCAGCGGCTCAGCAGCTTTCCAGAACGTGTTTTGATTTGGCACGGTACTAATCAGATCATAATTCAACAAAGGCTTTTTTCTTAAAAAAAAAAAAAAAAATGAAAGAGCGGACCATGTTGTTTCTTTCCCCACAAGGTTCTTCACAAGTACTTTGTCCTGCGTTGGGGACAGTGCACACACTGTGCCTCTGCGTCCACGCTCGTTTCCAGGGCTGGGAGCGGCTGCTCACCTTCTGAAGCACTTGCGCCAGGAACTCGTTCAGCTGATGGGATGAGAGATCCTTCAGGTCCGCGATGCTGAACAAGTTGAGATCCTCCTCTTTGGCCTGAAATAAACGTCGCCAGGTTATTTCTGTTCAGGTGTAACCTTGCAATAACGTTAGTCTGATGCAAAAGTAAAAACTAGGAAAAACCACTAAATTTACATCTGAGCTTACATAACCCGACATTAAGTTATGACGACCTAAGAGGCAGATGGTTCCTAAACTCCACATCACTTAAGAAAAGGCAGACTCGGGCTGGGCGGAGGCGGCACACGCCTTCAATCCCAGCACTCGGGAGGCAGAGGCAGGCAGATCGCTGTGAGTTCGAGGCCAGCCTGGTCTACAGAGCGAGTTCCAGGACAGGCTCCAAAAGTTAGACAGAGAAACCCTGTCTCGAAAAACCAAACAAAATAAAACAAAAACACACTAAACAAGGCAGACTGTCCACAGTAGGAAGGCAGGAACCACCACCCCTTTTGGCTCTTCAGACATTGTTTGAACCACGAGAAGTAGTACAGTGATTTCTGAAGCAAAGAAGCATTACACAGAGCGTGCCAACTCTCTTATGAGCCAATCTGATATAGAGGTGACATTTTATAAGCCAGATGAGAGTGGGGCAGGTCTTCCACGGACCCCAAGATGGCTCTGCCTCTCACACCTGCGGTGGCTCGTAGCCACGACTTTATGGCTCTTATGACTTCCACTTGTTGTCTACGTATATATCCTTTTTTATTTTTACATGTATGTGTGCACATGCGGGTATATGTGTCTGCATGTGTGTGTATGTGTGTGTGTGTGTGCGTGCACTGAGTGTGAGTGAACCTGTGGCCAGAGGCTGGCTCTGACTGTCTTCCTACCCACTCTTTACTTCTCCGAGGTGTGTTTTCTCACTCAACTTGCAGCTCCTGATTCGGCAGTCTACTAGGTAACCAGCTTATTCTAGGGGTACCCAGCTTACCCTGGGGGACCCCCGTCTCTGCCTGCTGAGCACCGAGATTAGAGGAGCAGACCGCCATGCCTGCCTGCCTTGTATGTGGGCGTTGGGCATCCGGATTCCAGTTCGCATGCTTGATCAGCAAGCACTTTAGCCATTGAGCCACCGTGTGTGTGTGTGTGTGTGTGTGTGTGTGTGTGTGTGTGTGTGTGTGTAGTCCTTTAATATTTGGGAAAACCAACCAAGAAAATACCTGGGAGAGCACACTCGTGGCTAATGTCCTCACTGTTACCAACTCTGTCTATCCCTGTAAACACTGAAATGTTCATAACCATCCGCCTTCCACTGCTGGGCCTAAAGCAATATCAGAGCGGAGAACAGCAGTGTTTCTCTAGCACCAGACAAGCAGGACGGATTTTTCAGATGCCGTAAGAGGGTTCCAGGAGATGTTAAGGATCCTGTTTCCCACAGACAGCTCTCCTTCTTCTCACTCTGGCACAACTGCGAGCTAAGGCAGACGGAATGAAACGAGCAAGGCTCGTGTGCCAAAGTATGCAACCAGGCTTCTCTCCTCGAATGCAAGCAATTAAGCCTTTTTAAAAGAAAGCCCAGTGTTAAGCTCCCTCTAGCCGAACTCAACACGATTCCAGGTAAAAAAAAAAAAAATCCACAGCAAGGTATGCGTGCGCACAACTTGATGTGGCACGTCCTTCTGTACGCTGTGCGTACATGTTGCTTTTATTGGTTGATGAATAAAGCTGCTGTGGCCTAGGGCAGGGCAGAATAGAGCCAGATGGGAAATCCAAGCAGAGATAGAGGTGAAAAGAAGGTGGGGTTGAGAGAGAACCGCCAGCAGCCGCCAGAGAAGCAAGATTGAGGTAACAAGCCACGAGCCTCGTGGTAAAATATGAACTGAGAGAAACGGGTTAATTTACATGTAAGAGCTAGGCAGTAACAAACCCAAGCCATGGGCCAAATAAATATAATTAATATTAAGCCTCTGAATGATTATTTTATAAGTGGATGCTGGACCGGGCGGGACACAGAAAAGTTTCTGGCTACACACAATCAACCATTCTCCAAAAGACAGCTACTTGAAGACTTCATTCCCTTCGTTTCCTCCTGAGGAGCAGCAGAGAGCCCCAAACGACACTCAGGACACACGATGCACACGATGCTGGACAGACACTCAGCTTCTCCACCTCTGCTATGACTGGAGTCTCCAAAAAGCTTACAGGTTACAGGATTTTAAATGACACCTCCTTCCTTCCTCCTTCCTTCCCTTCCGCCTCCTTCCAGTCTGTCTTTCCTTCCTTCCTTTCTGTTTTGACAAGGTTTCATGATGTAGCTGGCCCCGAATTCACAACCTATGCCCGTCTCCTGAATGCAGGGACCACAGGTGAGCGGCAAAGCTGGGCTAAGTCAGACAATCTTCCACTGGTGTCCGGCCCTGTTTCCCTGCCTTATCGCTCTTGCTTTATCTTCTCAGGTTTTCTGACACCCTACTCTCTTCTCATATTCAACATCTAATCTGTTTCGAGTTCTTTTGCTGGGGTGGGGAGCAGTGGTGACTGAACCCGGGGCTCGAGCATAATAAGGACGTGGCCTGCCACAGAACTTCAGCCCGCTGCCTTCTCAGTGAGTTACAAAATCAAACCCCCAAGCGCTCTCTCCAATCTGTTGGCGTTTCCCTCGGCACAGCTCTAAAAGCAGAGCCTGCGACTGTATGTGAACGGCTCCTGAACGCCCCTCGCTGGCCTTCGTACCCGAGATGGCTTTTCCATCTCGGCCGAGCCTGTCCCCACCCTGACAGATTAATGGGCTCAATAGATGCCATCTTTAACTCCTTAGCCCGATAAGCTTATTTATCTTCCCATCTTGTTTCCCCTCTATCAGTTCCTACGTGGACACGTATCCAACAGGGAATAAACGTGGATGGTCCTGGGGAACACAGGGAAAAATAGAGCCAATCCCTGCTCGAGAGGAGCCTTCAGTCTGGTAGAAGGGACAGGCAAATAAATAAACACGGCAAAGCTTTCCTTGGTGTCAAGTAATCAGCATCTACCACTCTCCCCGTGAAACAAACTGCCCCTCGTCCAGGCCAGGGGGAACAGGCACTCAGAGTGTGAACCATCCCTGTCACGGGCTCTCACTCCTCTCCCCCACGTATTCCTAGACGAAGTCAGCCAGACACGCTCCTGAACACGTATGCTCCTGAACACGTATGCACCTGAACACGTATGCTCCTGAACACGTATGCCAGCTGTGTTGGCATTACAACCCTCAGCACACAGGTAAATTAATGAAAGATGGGGGCCAAAGTAGAAGATGGGCCTGTATAGTTCTGTTTTGATGCAGCCTTTTAAACAAAAAGCTATGTTTAAACACCACTCCTGGACCCCAGAATGTCCCCCCTACCTCTCCGGCCCACCCTGGTGGGGATGGGGGCATCTGAGTTCCCCGCAGGGTGGGGGGTTCCCTGTGTTGAGTCCATGGCTCCACCTGCCTTTCACACGCTGCTCACTGCTCAAACTAAAAGTGATTTGTGCAGAAATCTAATTTCTTTCATTAAACTACAGATAACCCAAGGGCAACTCCATCTCTGCTTCTTTCACAGTGTGAAGCTCAGAATTCTGTATGTGGAAGGTGGCCAAGGAATGCCAGCCAAGCGAGCTTTAAAGATAAATTTCAGACAGCAACGTCAACACTTGTTGCAACCGTCAAGAGAAAGTGATTGTTAAGTTTTCTCTTATTTTCCATTCCAGAGTCATCTAGGGTACACGTCCAGTCTGGTTTCCCTGGGCTTAGCTGTGGTCATATACCAGGGCACAGTCCCGCCTGGTCTCCCTAGGAGTATATTCTAGTACATATATGAGGAAACTCCTCTTTAGGAAGCTTTGTGGAAATGAACAACAGCTAGCAACCAGCAGAACCCCCTCAGTCCCTCCCATTCCACAGTTGGCTTTAAACACTCACTCAAGACCACTTGGATTTACCCATAGGCGTTTGAAGCACACCTCATGAGTCATCATGGGGGTAAAGGCAATATCTACCCAGGGAAACAACTTATAACACAGCCACGCACAATTTAAAGTACCCCCACACACATACAAAGACATCTTTGGACAGTTCAGAAAAGACCCGAAAATCACGCATCACTACTTACAGTGACCCATCTTTGACTTAAGGCAATGCAAGCATTTGTCAGAGTCATATCATAACTGCAAAGACGAAAAGATATTAAAGGTTACATCTTATAAACGAATGTATCCTTTTGCATAATAAATGCGTTTTATGCTATATAAAATGCTTAACATTTAAAATCTCTTTAAAGCTAAAGAGCTCCTCAGTGTTAGGAGGAGGAAGTCCACTAGAGTCACCTAGGAATGCCCCAAATCCCAGTGGGTACCGCACTGGATAGCATACAAAGAAAGCTCTGGCTGTCCTCTGTAGAGAACACAAAAGCATCTCACACACCCAAGAGGGACTCGGGATGGGAAGAGCACACCTAGTGCTCTCTGCCTGGTGGTGACAGCTCCCGGCACTCACAGCGGCACGAAGAACACCAGGTCCCCATGTTCAGGTCTTTCACTTTGAGATGTTCCAAACCTTTCATCACCTAGCAAATCTACAGGCAGGCCAGGTCACAGGCACTGTTCCAGATGCCAGACCTGAGAGTCCAAGGTTACCATGTGAGAACCTCATCTCTTCTTTTATGGAAGGTGGGATTAACCATTAAGCAAAACAAGCTATGTGGGTATGTCGGTACGTGTGTACTCCCAACTTGAATGTCAGTCTTGCAAAACATCCCCCTTTATCTAAACATTAAGCCTCTTTCCTGAGAAATGCTTATCAGTGACAAGAGATACACTCACTGCTATTGGGTTTTTCTATTTTTCTGTTATTCTCCCATTCTTTTCTGGGGAACAAACTGGGAGCCTGCTCACAATTCTTTATCAGTGCATAATCACCGTAATTGGCTGCCCTTGGCCTCTGGTAGGAAGCCCATCCTGAGCGCTCTATGTTTGAATCTGAAATGTCCTCCAAAGCCTCGTGTGCTGAAGGCTTGGTCCTGCTATTTAGAAGTGACTGGACTATGAGGATCAGGCTGTTAGGAAGGGAGGCTAACGTGGAAATAGGTCTCTGTCTGCCCCCACACTATCTTCTCTTGTGTTCTACTTCATCACAGACAGAACCATGACCTCAGACGGAAATATGCCCAAACTAGGTCTTCTTGAATCATGTCAGGAATTTTGCTTAGCAAAGGCAGCTGAGTAACACCAGGGCCAAGCAGCCACTATACTGTCATATGGTAGTCAGGCAAAGTGAGGCCCGCCGCTCCCCAGGCTGTAAGACATCTTCTCCTCTGAAGACTGATTTCTTTATTTAAGATCTATTCATTTACTATGTATACAGGCACCAGATCTCATTATAGATGGCTGTGAGCCACCATGTGGTTGCTGGGAATTGAACTCAGGACCTCTGGAAGAGCAACGAGTGCTCTTAACCTCTGAGCCATTTCTCCAGCCCCCAGCACTGATTTCTTAAACACCAAGACAGTGGGAAAGGTTTGGCTGGTGTCTTTCTTAGTGTTCTGAAACTTCCTTCTCAGTATGGTTTGGAAGTTAAAGATTAGCTCGGGGAAAAGAAATAATCCCCTACTCAAAAAAAGCCCCAGGAGAAGCAACGTGCAAACCAGACTTGAGCCTGACTCTCGCGGTGTGCACAGTGAAGCGAAAGGAACGATGTGCAGCCACACACGCAAACGCAAAGGTGCAGAACACAGTGCCCGGCAACTCTCAAATGCAAGCTCCTTCCTGTACAGAGAGGTTAAGAGACACCTCCAAGAGGAAGCGGTTCCTAAGCTGACATTGGAATTGTCCCTGCAGAAGGAAGCGTGTGCGTCTGGGCACGAAGCCTGAGGGAGTGTGGAGGGTCTGAGAGGCCCTAGCCCTCCCAGCCTGACAGAAGCAGGAGAGCATGTCGGGAGCTACATAGTCCCTAAGAAAGGAAGGACTTGGCTTACTCTTTCCTAAGGTGCTCACCACCCTCATGTGGAAACTCAGCACCCAGGAACGCTCTCAATCAACTCAACAGATCTGTTTGTAAACCGTGGAAACGGCTTTTGGCTTCAGGGGAAAGGTCTAGAAACCTAAGCCCCCCCTGCTCTCTTTGCTGACTGGGAACAGTTTAAGAAGAGCATATGGTCTTTCCAGATACTCTGAGAGCGCTAGGGCTAGGGGTCTCCAGCCTGCTGCCCTCAGGCCACATGTCCCGAGATGGCTGTACCTACAGCCTAACACACCTGTAGCCGAGCGTGCCGCGTGGCAATATCAAAAGGCTTCATACCCCTGGAGGAGCAGCGTGAAGGAAACAGGTCAGCAGGTGGGTACTTACTTCGGTTTGACAGGGGGCAGGCCAGGAGAATAGAGCCAGGCATTCCAATCCACCTGATTAAGAAGATCCACCTGTGAACAGGAAGAGCCCCCAGTTCCTGAGAGGACGACTTTTCCTCAGGTCAAAACAAACACATGAGCAACTGAAAACAGACTCAGAAGGGTCAATTTACTCTGCTCTGCCACATCACGATAACTTCTAAATCTTATTACTTTTTATAATTAATATTAATTTAATATTAAGCAGCAGACCACCATCACCACATCTACTTCTGGAATACAATGTGACATTTTAACCTATGTAAATAATGCAAAATGACTGAATCTAGCTACTTAACATATAAATTTAGTCATTACTAGTGTTCTAAAAGAGAATTAAAATAGATAAGCAAAATCCTATGGCAAATTCTGAACCAATACTATAATTAAGTAATCTAAGTAGCCTAGCAAATAGTTTATAAAGCTATACTGGGCACTGAAAACAAGAACTTAAAACCAACCTTATCTTTAAAGTGGGAATACAGGAAATCCTTCCAGTCGTCGGTGGTTACACTCTTGTAGGAAAATTTCTCAACGTAAGCCTTTAAGAATCCCAGAAACACCTCTAAGAGGAAAAGAGAAAAAAAATGGGAAGAAATGAAGAAAAAGAAATCAGTCCACAGAAAGGCAAGTCTCTGGCCTTTTTAGTGGGTGACATTGTTCCCGTAACCACAGACAACAGAGAACACTCCGAGAGCCACAGAGAGCTTCTGACAGTGAAGGAACATTCAAAAAAGGAGGTGGGCACTCGGGAGGCAGAGGCAGGCGGATCTCTGTGAGTTCGAGGCCAGCCTGGTCTACAAGAGCTAGTTCCAGGACAGGAACCAAAAGCTACAGAGAAACACTGTCTCGAAAAAATCCAAAAGAAAAAAAGAAAGGAGGTGGGTTTCCTGCTGGGCCTTCAGAGTCTACATAAGTTATTGCAGGCCAGGAAGACACAATGAAGACATAGAGCAGGAGTCATCCCTGTTCTAAAGCAATCACCCTCATGACGAGAAAGGAGGAGAAGAAAAGCCGACAGGCAGAGTGGAAGGGGGACACCTTCAAAGGCAACCAGACTGTCAGTATGAGGCCACGTGAAGCCAGCACATCTATGTAAGAAAATACCACGAAAGCATTATAAATATGAAATGGAATCACGTGTACCGAACTTAAAAAATTGAAAAGACAGATGTGTAAGACAGCCAAACTCTTGCCCGAGAGGCTCATGCTCCAAGACTCCAGCAGATGCAGAAAGTAACACCTAGGACCCAAACCCTACTGTAGTACTGTTTTCCATACGGATAGACCTACGGTAAAATTTAACCATACATGCGCCATGTATGTAAGAGCCATAACTAGGAATGAAGCAGAATCATTATAACACACTGTGTAAAAGTCACATGAATAGTGCCTCTCTCCAAACACTCTGAGCCGCTCGGGTTCTCAGGCACCCTGCCGAGGTATCACAACACGTGTGTTCAAGGAATACTTGTTTTGTTTACTGGAGGCCACAGGGTGCAAGGTAAAAGACGCTAGCAATTCGGATATTCTAAAGTGGAGCCACTAGGCAAAAGGAGAGAATCCTGAGTTAACAGGGAGGAGGAAGATCGTATGCGGAGGTCTTAAGACCCACAGTAAGGATGAAGCTAACTGCAAGGTGAGTTCGTGTCCATGGAACACTGAAGAAGAAAAACGAGAATTGCAGTGACCGCCGGTAACTGCACTGGTGGGGAGTGGACCCACAGGTAAGAAAGAGCGACTACAGGATGCTTTATTTTGTTACTAAAATCTTCATATGTGTGTGACTGACTGTTCATAAAATCTGGAGCCATACACAGAGGGGCGCGAGAGGTCTCATGTATCACTCATAGGCTTCTGAATTACAGGAAGTTCTCCAGTGGGTATACACTGTTACCCTAATTCTTCGTATAATGGGATTTAAAAAGGGTCAAGCCACATTATACAGATCACGGGGTTGTGTAGTTTTATGGATACTGGCCACAACAGAGAGCAACACGGGTGTCTCCAGCAGAATGAACTGAAAGTGTAAAATGAAAAGAAACAGTTCAAAATTCATCTCTACTCTTCACCTCGCCCTCCAAAAGAAAAACAAAACAACACAACACAAAACAAACCAACAGACACACACCAAGCAGGCAATGCCAGCTACTCACCTGGTCCACCAAGAAGCTGCTCCAGGTAGAAGAGCAAGGCGAAGCCCTTCTCATAGGGAATGGAGGAATAGGCTACATCGGGGTCGACGTCCTTCAGATCAACCACGAGCTTGGTGAAGGGATGGGACTCCCCAAAAGTTTTTATCTGCAACCCAACAAATGAAACGAGTGTCCTCATAGGAAGACCCCGCTTGGCGTGAGGTTGGGCGAAGGCTTCGAGAAGCCTGTCTTACCGTGTTCTGTAGCTCTCCCCAGCCTCCCAGAGCATGGAAATGTCTGAACTTCTCCCCAAACAATCGCCCACAAATGTGGCGCTCTAAATAGACGGTATGTCCTTCATTTAACCTGAAAGGGAACAAAACACGGGCACTGTCCCAGCGGAGAGGACTCAGCATTTTAATCAAGCAGGTATTCTCTTTTTGGTCTTCCTAGGGAGGAGATCAGACGGCACAGCCCCTACATGTCAGCTCCTACTGCTTAGAGGAGCCCCGGTAGTCACCCGAGACACCAGCAAGCCCAGCAGTCACCCGAGACACCAGCAAGCCCAGCAGTCACCCAAGACACCAGCAAGCCCAGCAGTCACCCGAGACACCAGCAAGCCCAGCAGTCACCCGAGACACCAGCAAGCCCAGCAGTCACCCGAGACACCAGCAAGCCCAGCAGTCACCCGAGACACCAGCAAGCCCAGCAGTCACCCGAGACACCAGCAAGCCCAGCCCAGCAGCTGGTAGCACAGAAAACTGAGAGGTAATTCTGTTTTTAACCAGCTCCTGTGTTAAAAAGAGGCAACACAGGAAAGTATGTAGCAAGAATAAACTCCACACCCAGACTGTATCTACCACCGTGACAAGTGCTGCAGAATTTTTTAAGTTCCATCTATTGCTGTGACCATAAGGAAGAAAAACGCGATACACAGGACATGGTGGGGGGGGCGGGGGAAGTGGCAGGAGAACAATGAACAATAACTAGTAATATATATATATATATACACACACACAGAGAAAAACAAAACATACCAAAAGTGATCCCAAGTTTTGTTGGTCACTAGGTTTCCTGTCCAGCTATGAGATATTTCGTGTGCAATAACCTGAGGAGGCGGAGTTAAGCGATTAGCGGTCAGACCAGTTACCTCATCCTAAAACAAGTCCCCATTTAAATACTTCCTCTTAAATTCACATGACTCGGTGTTTTTAAAAACACATTCAGAGAATTACTTATTTCAGGGGAAAAGATGCAATTTAATCAAGGACCAAATATGTATAGAATACTTTAAACAACTACCACCAAGAAAAAAAAAACCTAGAATATATTAAATTAAATGAACACGTAACTCGATTAAAATATTTCATACACAGGAAATAATAAATATTTGTTTTCATGATCAAGTTTCATTTATATCTGGCTAACCTTTCCTTTAATCTATTAAATCTAATTGCTAAAGAAGAGGACAACCCCAGTTTTATCTTACAATAATAGTTTCCAAACGATACAGTAGACATCTGAAAACCTTCTTGAGGGCTAAGATTGTAACAAGAAATTTTCACTTACATTGGAGAGGGACTTGTCACCTGCCTATAAGAAAGAAAAGAACATCTTAGTATTTTCATCACCAGATAAAGGACTGCAGCTGAATGACACCAATTTTACATCTCAGGTGCTAGGCTGATGGGCCACTGTTTGTTTACTGAGGGAACAGGTTCAAGAGACAAGGACTGAGAAAGCAGAAGGAGCTAGGCATGGTGTGGCGCACACCTTTAATCCCAGCACTCAGGAGGCAGAGGCCAGCCTGGTCTACAGAGTGAGTTACAGGACAGCCAGGGCCACACAGAAAACCCTGTCTCTAAACCAGTCCCACCCCCCAAACAAGGCAAACAAAAATCAGAGAAAACAAAAGTAGCATTTCTTCTTTCTTTCCCTAAGCACAGAAAACATCTCAATACCAGCAGGCTAATAGGCTTCTCTCTAATTCCAGAGAACATTTCCCCATGCCCATCTTGCATATCTACCAATTTCTTTCCCTTCTTGTTGTTTTCCTAGTGTGTGTACATGTCTGAGTGCGTGTGTATATACACACATGTATGCGTATGTGGAAGCCCAAGGCTCTTCCACTTTTTTTTTTTTTTTTCTTGAGGCAAGGTCTCCTAATCAAACCCAGAGCCCTCTGTTGCTGAGAGGCTGGGTAGGCAGCTTGCTCGGGGGATCTCAGCTCTGCTTTCTGAGGCTGGAACTGTAGGCAGGCACAGTGGCGTGGGTTTGAGCAGGTTGGGGTTCTGTCCACACAAGGACTTTCAGAACTGACTGATACTCGGACTCCCTCCTTTCTTTTAATTCAAAAGAAAGACAACTCATGTTGTCCAGTGCGTTCCATGGAACATTCCAGTCTACTCACTGAGCTGCTGATTAAGTCCCTGCTTGACTCTCAGTAGGAGTCTAAGTAGCGTACGAGATCTATAGAACAGCAATCTGTGGAGGCTAATCTCCTCCTAGATGCTGGACAATGAGTTTTCACAAATGATGTGCCTCTGGCTCCTCTGTCTAGATACATAATTCATCAAATGATTGCTGTTGCCACTAACCCCAACCTTTCAAAATGCCCTAAATGTAATATTCCCAAGGGCCAAATAATTCTCCTTTGAAAAATGAAATTCTGATCACCACCACCACCAGTAACAAAATTAGAAACAGGGTTATACAGATAAGAAAAATATATTTAAAACTATCACTAGGAGTCTAAGGGTCTTCCCATCTGTGTGTGCTTGCCGTGTGGACGGGTGTGTTCACGTGTGAACATGTGGAAGCCAGAGGACAACCTTAGCTGCTATTACTCAAGTACAGCCTGCTTTGAATTTTGAGATAGTGTCTCTCATTGGCCCGGGGCTCATCAAGAAGGCTAGGGGGACTGGGCATTGCACCTCAAGGATCTGTCTGTCTGTCTCTATGTCCCCAATGGAAGATTACAAGTGTGTACAACCATGCCCAGCTTTTTTACGCAGCTTCTAAGAGGTCAAAGTCCTCTAAACTGTACAGCAAGCCCTTTGTCCACTGAGCAACGCCCCAGCCCCTCATCTAGGTTTACATTTGCGATCTCCGTTTCAAATGAAGAGGTATTTCTCACCAGAAGGGTCGGAGTGACGAACGTCAGACAAGGGTTCTCCATGCCGCCGTAAGGGAAGGACGGGGGTAGAACCAAGAGATCGTACTGCCCCCACACGTAGGGCCCGCCTAGATCTTCCGCAATTTTAAGCATAGACTCGGTCTGAAAAAATGAATGCATACATATCTCCTCTTAATGGTCACAATGGTAACTTCTTGAAAGTACAGTAGCTCTCTGTGAAGTTTGCAAGCTGAGAATCTGGACTGAAATGACGGACAGAAAGCCGCGACTGCCACGGCTCAGTGCATGAGCTTCTGCTGTTACCAAAGCAGCTTCTGCTGTTACCAAAGCATTACTCTCAAACCTGAGATCTCCCGTCTATCACAAGAATTAGGAAGGCTATGTGTGACCAACCTCAGAAAATTCAAAAGCAGACTTTTCCACCTGCTCCTTCTCGGACCACACCAGAGTTCTTGGACCAATTTGCCTGCAAAATGGAAAAGCTTCATCAAAAAAAAAAAAAAAATTCAAGTCAATTATTCACCTGGTCCTAAGGAAGACATAGACATTTTGTCTTAACAAAGTAAGACTGGTCTGCCCATTGCTCCCCGGGAGGGATTTCTCAAGGCCAAACAGTTTGAGATAACAAACCTAACTCTCCATGAGACATGGTCCAGGTTAAAGGAAAACCAAGGCATAAGACACGACCCCGGAAGTCAGCTTCCTGACTGCGTGCTAAGAACTCTGGGGATATGGGCTACTCTCTCGATTTCACAATGTAGAAACCCAGTCAGAGACTGAACAACAATAACAACACCAATAGTAACAACAATAACAATAATAATCCTAGAACAGGGATAGATTACATACTTAGTTATACTAGACACCCATGTTGAGAAATCAGTAGGAAAAAGAAGAAGTAACGCAGATGGCCCTCATGGACATCGTGTTCGGTGAAATAAACCGGTCAGCAAAAGCAGCCGCTGCATGACTCTATTTATATGCGGTAACTAACAAAGTCCACCGCAGGCATGGAAAGAGAACAGCGGTTCACAGGGACTGGGGCAGGGTGGAGATGCTTACAGGGGACGGGGTTTCAGTTCTGCAAGATGCAGGTCAGCAGATCAGTTTCACAACCAGGTAGCCACATTTCACACCACTGAACCCCACTTAAAAATGGCCAACTCTGTGTCATCTGTGTGATTTTCACCATAATGATAAAAGCAAAATAGAAATCATAAATTATAGCTATGGATCATCGGTTTCAGCATAAAGCTTTGTGACCCCAAGCCTCCAGAGAAGACTTTTCCATGGTACTCTGCCACCGAGACTGCAGTCTCTAAAACATGCTTCTAAACTCTGCTCTCCAGATACTTGCTGTGCAGACTGAATATCTGCAGAACTCGTTAAAACACAAAATTCTAAGTTTTGGTTTAGAAGGCTTGAGAGAGCCTTCTTTCAATCATTTGCATTTTTTTAACTTTTCAAATTATATTATTATGTGTGGGGGGGTGCAGGTCACAAGGCACACATGGAGGTCAGAGGGCAACTTTGTAGTCTTAGATTTCTCTGTCTGCCCTTACTCCAGGGACTGAACTCAAGACTGCAAGGCTTGCCTACAAGAGCCTTTACCCAGATCTGCATTTCTGGGAACTGGCAGATTATGGTCTGTAGAGCGAGGTGTGAGTGCTACCCAACAAAAATTTAGGAAGGGTCACAAAAACACACATTATGATGAAAGTTGGAATTTTTTGATAGCCATATTTTTAAAAAAAGCAAAAAAATAACTAAATTAGTTTCAATATTTACTTGACCCAGCAGATCCAACATATTATTTAAACAGATAGTCAGTATAAAAGCTATTAATGAAACATTTTACATTTTCATATAGTTTTCTGAAATCCAGCCTGTATTTTTATAGAGCACTGTAGTCTGGATGAGTTGTGTTTCAAATGCTCAACAGCTTCATGCAACTGGCTACAGACAACCACGGATATTCTACCTGGGTTTAAAAGGAACAAGACATAGGTCCTAGCTTGGACAGGTCTAACTCTAAGACCGAGCAAGTTCCTAAAAGCTCTGAGTGTCAGCTTCTCCTTGGTAAAATAGGAACAAATGGTCATTGGCACCCCTGCCAAGGAGTCAACAAGATAAACGCATTAGTACGAGCGCCTACTAAGAGCTTCCCCCGACAGCTGCTGCACTATCTTATTATCATTTGCTGAGTGCTTCCTACAGGCCTGGAACTTTCCACCTTTGAAGAGTATTCCTCCCTTTCCCAGACAAAGGACATGAAATCCAGAGGCAGTGAGCTATATCCAAAGACGAGCTCTCCAGCCTGGCTCTGGGCGGCCTGACTTCTCGATGGTGCCCACATTCTTAGCAACTGAAGACTATGGTTATTATAAACATTCTGATTTTCAGCTATCAAGAACAGAGTTGGGAGGAGGGCTCAGTCACTAAAGTATTTGCCGAGCAAGAACAGGACCTGAGTTCAGATCCTAGCATTGTGTGAAAATGGCGGGCTTGTAATCTCGGAGAGGTGGAGGCAGAGGGTCACAGGACACTCGCTAGTCAGCTAGTTCAGCCTAACCGTGGAGCTCCAGGCCAGGAAGAGGATGCTGTCTCAGAGGAAGTGGATAGAGTCTGAGTGTGGCACCTGAAGTCATCCACTGATCTACACACACACACACACACACACACACACACACACGTAAGCGCACCTGCCACACACACACATATGGATAATGCGTGTGGTGGCACTCCCCTTCAGTGAAGGCAGAGGCAGGGGATCTCTGTGAGTTCGAGGCCAGCCTGGTCTACATAGTGGGTTCTAGGGCAGCCAGAGCGATCTATATATTGAGACTATCGACAAAAAACAACCAACCAAAAGTGCACTTTAGCTATTGCTAACTTTCATCAAGGTACTTGACTTCTATACTATTTTTAGGGTTCCAAGGGCTTTATGGACCTTCCCTGTTTTATGCATCTACCTAAGGGGCTACAGGGGCAGATTCAAATTTCCACAAGAAGGAAATGGAGACTACAAGACATGACTGGTTCGAGGTTCGAGTCCTGCTCTCAGCCTACAGGTGAGAGTGTGCTCATTTTACATTTGGAAAATTTAAGGTGCAGGGGTCAAGTGAGCTTTGATATCAAAATCTATATTCAAAGTGAACTTGTCAACAACTTATAACTATCTGAACTTCTCTAAAGCTGTCAGCCTGACTGACACCTTGGGCAATATACCATGTTCTACCCATCAACCCTGGCGGAGGTTCAACTTGCGTATGGTTTCATCTTTTCATAAACCTCCAAATTTGTGCACAAGTTCACCTGCTTTCCAAAGCTCCAACAACTAAGGCGATCAGGTAGCACGGGATGGGAACCTGGAGGAGACAAAACACACACAGGGCATGCTGCGTCAGTAAGTAGAAACGGTGTAAGCCAGATAGTCCATATTTAAAACCACGCAATTCTTTCATTCTACAAGTATCACTATGAACCTACTCTCTTTTGGGCCTTCTCAAATAGTTCTAATTGTTAGGGGCAAATCATTCAAACATATACAAAAACACTTCAAAAATATCCATCTCCCTTTTATTCTATAAGAAGGAGTGCGTCTAGCGTGCAAACACCAGGACTGCACAAATTTAAATGGCACGTAAGCATTTCTCAAACAGTAACTGCTAAGTACCAGATACTTTCCCCTCATATTTTAGGATTTTTTTTCTTCCAACTTTTAAAATATTTCCCCTAAGTACACCCCCCCTTTTTTGTTTTGTTTTGCTTTTTTTTTTTTTTTTTTTTTTTTTTTTTTTTTTTTTTT